>NW_006921591.1:3098120-3116885 GCF_000298275.1 Orycteropus afer afer
AATTTAATAACAGCAATACCCACAGCAACATGTCATGCTTTAACAAGAAAGAAAAGCAATAACAATAATAAAAACAAAGATTTCTGCACAGCTATATCAGTATTATCAGGATGGTCTGAACTGTTTACTTTTACCTTTTCCAGGAATTAGTTCATGCTGAACCATCTATTCTGGGTCATCCAGTACCACTTTTAATCCCTATTGCCCATTTGTGAGATGAGCGAGTTCCTGGGATTATAAATACAGTGGCAAGTTTAACCTCTTTTTGTCTGTGAAAACCTAACTCACCAAATAAAAATTCTTTAACCTTGTTCTCATCAGCTCCATGGTCTAATTAACTTAAAATTCCCTACTCTTCTGTAACAACACTAACACTTCCTTTAAAGCATATACCAGGGGTTAAAGAGATGAGATAATTCTGAACAGGTCATAATGACCTTATTAGTTCTTAGTTGAAATGCTGTGCATTATTAATACTATTATTGGGCCATCGCTCTTACAGGAACCCATCTAGTTTAGGAGAAATTGTTTAAGTTCTGAAAACTAATCAACTGGCATTCAGAATCTTCCCTTCTGGTTTACATGATCTTGCACAAATTACTTAAATACCCCTTATCCTTGTTTTCCTTGTCTATAAAAATACAGAAACCAAACCCATTTCTGCAGTCTGTTCTGACTTATGGTAACCCCATGTGTTACAGAGTAGAACCTCTCCATAGGGTTTTCTTGGCTATAATTTTTTGGAAGAAGATTACCAGGCCTTTCTTCTGTGGCACTGCTGGGTGGATTCAAACTGCCAATCTTTAGATTGGTAGCTGAGTGCAAACTGTTCATACTACCCAGAGGCCTTCTTTGTCTATAATGAGAAATTAAAAATAGAACTTACCTCATGGGATTTTTATGAAGATGAAATGAATTAATATGTAAAACTCAAGTTAGCACTTAATAACCAACAACTATGACTATTTATTTTTGTCATAATATTTAAGAAATATCTTAAGTTCATCTCTCTGTACCTTTTATAGCATGAGAAGCTGATACATGAATTGGAAGAAGAAAGACACTTACGTCTTCAAAGTGAACAGCGGTTGCAGGAGGTGACCCTGGAGTCTGAGCGCAACAGAATTCAGATGCGTGGTTTGCAGCAGCAGTTTTCCAGGTATTGTTCATGAAATGAGCATATTGCTTCATGAGGTGCATCCTTCCCTGCACCAGTAACACCTTTGACTGAATTTCCATTTTGTGTGATTCTGTTGCACTCAATGAGTAATTTCCCAACAGTTTTGACCTTCTTTTTTGGTCAGGCCATCTGTTTTGGTTCTCTAGTCCTAGTGTAACAGAAAAATCACAAGCGAATAACTTTAACAAACAGGGATTTATCCTCTTTCAGTCTAGGATGCTAGAAATCTGAGTTCAAAGTGCTGACTCAAGGGGCTGAGTGAAGGCTTTTCTACCTTGGGGTTCTGCTCTGCCTACTACTGTACCAGGCCAACTAGAGCTAGAGGCTTTTTCTGACTCAGGCAGGTGCTGGCTGCTGAGGCTGATGAACCCAAGATTGACAGGTAAAATGGCACAGTTCCAAGATTAGCAGACAACAGGCAGGATCGGCAGTCAACATGGCAGGACATTGAGATGAAGACTTGGCTACATGCAGGATCCAGATGTGCTGAAAGCTAGTGCTAAAGGGAAAAGGAGATGGCATCTTCTGATCTCTACCTCCACAAGAGGAAGACAGAATTACCATCAGCAGTCCAAGGCCTGTTCTTAGGAGGCCACACATGCCACCACCCTCTAGCCCTCTTACTAACCTTGTCACCAACAGTTCTTCCCATGGCATCTACCACCTCTCTGCTGGGTTCAATTATTCACTGTAGTGACCACCCAGAACTCACAGATTATGGGGTTTATTAGGGAAGCAACTGGCTACAATTCAAGTTCAGGAATGTGCTCAGTCTCTCTCAGCCGGCCGTCTCTCTGTCTCTCTCAGTAGCATGTCTCTCTTTCAGCAGTACATCTCTCTTGTGTTTCCTTCTCAGCAGTGTGTCTCTCTCATGGCTCTCTCTCTCTCTCTCAGCAAACACGTCTTTCTCAGCAGTACATCTCTCTTAGCCGGCAGTCAGAGAGATTTCTCCTGCCTCGAGGAGGGCTCCTTTTGAGCCTGGCAAGGTGGACAAAACCAACCAATCCAATATCAGAGTTCTACACACCTGAGAGAGAGTACACTTCCCAGAAGATTACTTTGTGCTGCTTCAACAGAAATATCCCAGGTGGATAACTTTAATAATCAGGTACTCAGTTGCTCATGTCAAATTGGGAGTTACAAAGACTATGGCTAGAAAAGCCATACTGGGTAATTTACTACACTGTGGCTAGGGACCTTTTTCAAAGCTTTTCCTTATATACTGGAAGTAGGCCACTCTCTGAGGACAGCTACTTAGCAGCTCACAGCAGATTCTACCATTAAGATGATTATAATCTCATCCTGGGAAATAACTATATCCAGCTGCCCAGCAACCCAAAGTGATGGCCCAGCCAAGTTGATACATAGCTTTAACTATCACACTATCCTATTGCCTTTGGGCCAATTTTCCGAAACTTTCCATTTGCCCTTGACCTTGCCTGGGCATAACTGAAACTAGTTGTCTTTTCTTCCGTGATGGCTTCCCGTAGGGTATTCCAGTGAGTGTCAATGGCTTTGTGGCTTGTTGGAATACCTTTGGAGAAGGCAGGGAGGTAGATAAGATATCACAGGTCATCAAAATCCTATTTTAAAGTAGACAGAGATGTTGAATTCAAATATATATATTATATATATATGTTGAATTCACTTAGAGCTTACTATGTAAGTAAATTCAACATCTCTCTCTACTTTAAAATAGGATTTTGATGACCTGTGATATCTTACTCACTGTTTAAAGGAAACATTTAGAAGTAGTTAAAAAAAAAATTAGTGAGTTCCTGTCCTTTAAAAAGATAACTAGAATTTGAAAGGAGAATTCTGAAAAAGCAGCTCTTTCTAGATTTAATTCCGGCACAGTCTAAATCTTTCAGCTTCCAATTATAGTTAATATGGGGCCAGGTGGAGGCTCAACTTATTATATTAAAATCCATTCAATTCAGTGGGGAAAAAAAAACACAAACTTGTCCAATTACAGACCTGGGACCAGATACAGGCATCCTGTGAGGGCCATTCTGCTTTCACTTCTACACTTTACCTTCACCATTTGCTAAACTAGGAAAATAACTTTTGTTTTACTTCTCTCTCATAACATTATCCTACAGTTTGAAATGTACCCTTAAAATCTTAATGAGCTGCAAGCTCTGGTAGCGTGTTGTGTAAGGCACTTGACTGCTAACCAGAAGGCTGGCGGTTCAAACCCACCAGCCACTCCTCAGAAGAAAGGTTGGGCCATGTACTTCTGTAGTGATACTGCCTCAGAAACCCAATGAGGGGTTGCTATGAGTCCAGTCCGACTCAATGGCAGATAACAACAACAACATGATTGGGGATATTGGTGGTTCAGTGCTAGAATTCTTGTCTTCCTTGCAGGAGACCTGAATTTGATTCCGGCCAATGCAATTTATGCACAACCACTACCCATCTGCTGTGGAGGCTTGTGTGTTGCTGTGATGCTTAATAAGTTTCAAAGGAGCTTTCAGACCAAGATGGAGTAGGAAGAAAGGACTGACAATCATTACCACCGTGCATGGGAGACCACCATGAGTCAGGGCCAACTCAAGGGCAACTATCAAAACCAACAACATATGATTGGTGATAAATAATGTAACTTCCTCAAAAGAGACTTTTATAGTAATAGCTTCCTTTTTAGATGTGTTGGAGGAAGAGGCCAAAGTTTCACTTCTAGATTATTTACCTCATTTGGGCTTATACCATGAATGCTTGTGATTTTGGTTTAGGGGCTTCTTGGAGGAACAGAGCAGAAAGAATGGATTACTGTTCTGTGTTCAGTGTCATAATTGATCACCCTGTCAGAACACCTGAGCCCATAATCATACACAGATGCTGTGGAAATGCACCAATCAATACGCTAACAAATGCACATCCCACCCCTTGCAGGCTATTATTTGTACAACCTTATGCATGATATTTCATTTAGTTTGATGGCAATTCACATTTTATGGCTCCCAACCTTAAATAATACATCTCTCTAACTGAAGTAACTTTAAAACAAGCACTGCTTCATGATACTTTCCATTTTAATGATGTGGGCAAGGAAAAGGCAGATCTTGCCATTCTTGCACAGTCTAATTGAGATGTCTCTGTAGTCAAGCTATTATTTACAGGTCATGAGACACATGGCACAGTAAATTATTTTCATATGATGCCAGGTCATCGGTTGTAAATCAAATGACAATCCCGTATAGATTTGAGTTACCTAAAAGCCAAGACTACATCCTAGGCTGAAAGGGAAGATAATTATATGGAAAATAAATAGTGGTTAGTTTTTACATACTGTTTCATGAACATTTTTTTTTCCCCCAGTGTAATCAGTTTTCTCATGGGAAGCTTCATTGAAACTGAAAAGTTCAAGTCCAATTACAGCTGGATTAGTAATGTAAATTAGCAAAAGATAGGGGAAGAAAGCATATATATCAGATAAGATAATTATACTATAATTTGAATAGACCCACTGAACCATTTTTGATGGCCTTTCACATTTTAAGCACTAGTTTTAAAGATATTTCTAGTTATGCTTATTTAAACAATCATGTTACTATAATTTAGGTCTCTGTAAAATTCTGAGTATTACAAACTATTCCTATAATACATCACCCTTGTACATGGTCAGCATCCAAATGGTCATATAAGTAGTTTATATAATCCAAATCACTGTATTAAATTAAATTTAAAAAAAACAAACTTTTATATCCATAATTTTCTCCTTTTTTCCTGGACTGATGAGTTCATTTTATGTGTGTATTGATATTTGGGATGTAGAATTATTTGACCGTTATTCATGGACCAAGGTTACTTTAAAAAAAAAAATTAAGCTTATGACTTACTTCCTTATGGATATGAGGTAACTTAATAAAAGATCTCAAAAACTCACTGTCGTCGAGTTGGATCTGACTCATAGCGACCCCTCCTTAGGTTTCTGAGGCAGTGTCACTATGGAAGTAGATTGCCCAATCTTCCTTCTGAGGAGTGGCTGGTGGGTTTGACCCGCCAGCCATCTAGTTAGCAGTCAAATGCCTTAGGCACTACACCACCAGAGCTCCCTAATAAAAGGTAGGTATTCAATAAGGCTGATAAAATAGAGAAAATAAAAGATCATGAGAAGGAGAATGTGGCAAATCATGATAATTACACAGGTTGACATGTTTTCTCAGAAGGAGCCTTTAATTTAGCTCTAAAATTCCTGTAACCACAATATAAAGGAAAACACAGGGGATATGTAATTTTTTAACTCACAGGCAAAGGCTAAACCAACTTCCACAGAGTTGATTCTGACTCATGGTGATCCCATGTGTGTCAGAGTAGAACTGTGCTCCACTGGATTTTCAGTTGCTCATTTTTTCATAAGTAGATTGCCAGACCTTTCTTCCATGGCACCTCTCAGTAGATTTGAATATCCATCTTTTAGGTTGGCAGCTGAGTGAATTAATTACTTGTACCATCATGGAACTCCAGACAAAAGCAACTACTCTTTAAAAAGAGAAACACTATCTATATTAAATAAAGCTGCAATAGAATGTCTTGATAGAAGATGCTGAAGAATACCACATACACAGTCCATGACGATTCAAATTAAGATTAATTCTTAGAAGTATGACTATTTATTTTATGTCATGTATATCTAGAAGCTTATTCAGTTTCTGGATTTCACAATGTATCAAATAGGAATACTGAGCCCACAGTTCAGTAACAACAGGTAAAATAAAAAGAACTCCAATTTGAGGGTTCTCACATCAAGCATCATACCGTGAATTCATGGGAACTTCTAAAGGTATATACATTATGTCTTTCTCATGCCTCTTTTTTGAACCTAGGCACAGATGCATAGAATGCCGAGGCCTTGGTGAGCTAGGTGAAGTATTTTCCAAGTGTGTTTGATGACATGTTAGCCATGAGAGTTTCTAAACAGTGGTTAAGGACATTTTGAGTTTCAGATTTCAGGTTGAGTGAGATAATGGACGGGAAAGTGAATTTAGAAGATGGGACAATTAGACTTATGTGGAAAGTAGAGTTCAGCTGTCAGGATGAGTGTTTCAGGAGAGGCAGTGAGGTTTGGGTTTATGCAGTTTCAGTTGTATTAGGGGTCTGGTAGCTTAAAGGTACCAGGAAAACCCAAATATATGTGATTAGTTGTACCAATAAGTAATGACATCACTTAGATGATATAAATCTATAAAAAACATTTGAATGAGTCGTTTCATTTAGGTCACCACCAAACCTTCATCCACAGTCTCTCACTTCCCCTTGACCTCATGTCGAGGTAGGATATAATGTTTAGCAATGCTTCAAAACTTGGGTAGTAACAAAGAAGAGATGTGGCCAGAGGTTGTTACATAATTAGCTCTAAGCTCATTAATCAGAAATTGCCTATCTTAAGGAAGATTCAGGCAGACGTAATCAACTTGGTTTGGGCCACTTTCACATTGTGCAATGTAAATACAGAGATGAAAAAAAAGACATTTTCAAATTAACCCTTCCCTACAGTTGATGGAGTACTTCAATAGGTGCTACCTAGAGAGAAGTCAAGTCATTAAGGCTGCCTCTGCTGTCTTGTGTTATTTGGTGATGTAAATCAAAGATGCTTTTCAGATGTGATAAACAATATTTCATCCATAATCTGTTTTGTATATATGACTGGATATATTTTATGTGGGGTTAGCTTTGGTGCTATACCATCCACAATTTGGTAACTTTCCCTACCTCCCACCTCTCCACCTCTGGAATGACTTGTTTGAATTGCAATTGTTCAGACAGACAGAGTTCATGGTGTGGACTGTAGTTATGGTGCTGACTTACTTCTTGAGTAAAGGTAGTTGACAGTGAATGCCCAGCTTCATTACTCCTTGTTGAATTAAGCACCTGTTTACCTATCAGTTAGACTCACCTGAAGGAGCACTTTCAGAAGTTTTAGGAATTTTGTCTCCTAACCAAGTGCGGTATGTTGAGGGAATAACAGTGATTTATTTTATAGACTGATACCATGCAAACCATATATGATTTGTATGTGTTATTTGAGTTGGTGCCTTTGAAACAAGCTAATGATTGTGTAGATTATTACTAAAAGCTGTGTTTCTTCTCAGGCAATAAACCACACTTATTGTATGTGAAATAAAGTAGAATAGACATGTGTCCTCAAAATATTGGATTCAAGATAAAGAATCCTTACAGACATATATAAACAAAAAAAAAAAAAAACATATGAATAGTATTGCTTTGTAAATGAAGAGAAAATATGCAAAAATTCAGGACAGCTATACTTGTTAGGGAATCGACTCAATGACAGTGAGTTTTTTTTTCATATACTTGTTAAGGGATATTGCATGGTTTAAAATCAGGAAGCATGTGCACTAGGGTTGTATCCTTCACCATACTCATTCAATCTGTATGCTGAGAAAATAATCCAAGAAGCCAGACTATATAAAGAAAAATGCAGCATCAGGATTGGAGGAAGATCCATTAACAATCTGCTGTGTACGGGTGGGGAGCTCTGGTAGCATAGTGCCTGAGGCACTTGACTGCTAACCAGAAGGCTGGAAGTTCAAACCCACCAGCCACTCCTTGGAAGGAAGATAGGGCAATCTACTTCCATAGTGATACTGCCTAGGAAACCCAAGGAAAGGTCACTATGAGTTGGGTCCGACTCAATGGCACATAACAACAACAACATATACAGGTGACACAGTCTTGCTTGCTGAAAGTGAAGATGACTTGAAGCACTTACTGATGAAGATCAAAGACTATTTAGTCTTTAATATGAACTACACCTCAACACAAAGAAAACAACAATTCTCACAAGTGGATCCATAAGCAACATCATGATAAATGGAGCAAAGATTGAAGTTGTCAAAGATTTCATTTGACTTAAATCCGGAATCAACATCCATGGAAGCAGCAGTCAAGAAATCAGATGTCATATTGCACTGGGAAAATCTGTTGCAAGGGACCTCTTTAAAGTGTAAAGAAGCAGAAATGTGACTTTAATGACTAAGGTGCACCTAATGCCCGCAAAAGAACCAAACTCACCACCGTGGAGTCAATTCGACTCATAGTGACCCCTCCCTGGGTTTCCAAGGTGGTATCACTACAGAAGTAGATAACCCAACCTTTCTTCTGAGGAATGGCTGATGGATTTGAACCGCCAGCCGTCTGGTTAGCAGTCAAATGCCTTAGGCACTACGCCACCAGAGCTCCTGCACTTGACCCAAGCCATGGTATTTTCAGCTGCCTCATATGCATCTGAAAGCTGGACAATGAATAAGGAAAACTGAAGAAGAGTTGAAGCCTTTGAATGTGGTTGACAAAGAATACTGAAAATACCATGGACTGCCAGAAGAAGGAACAAATCTGTTCTGTCTTTCCAGTACAGCTGGAATGCTCCTTAGAAGCAAGAATGGCCAGATTTCATCTCACCTACTTTGGTCATGTTGTCAAAAAAGGACTGTTCCCTGGAGAAGGATATCATGCTTGGTAAGGTAGAAGGTTGGCAAAAAAAAAAAGACCTTCAACAAGATGGATTAACTCAGTGGGTGCAATGATGGGCTCAAGCATAAAAAGAATTGTGAGGATGGTGGAGGACCAGACATTGTTTTGTTCTGTTGTACATAGGGTTGCTATGAGTTGGAATCATCTTGATGACACCTCACAACAACAATTAGCAAACTATATCACATTCAAAGTGTCATGAATCAGTTAGTGTTTCTCTGCAGCTTTGACATGGTGTGTGTGTGTACGTGTGTGTGTTTATTACATGCAGTGTAATTGTAAGTATGAGCAACAACTGAGTTTGGTCATCTGTAATTGACTAGGATAGATGTCAACCAAATGGAATCCAAGCTCTTACTCCCTGCCTCTGGGATTTCTCTACCAGATTCTGACCTTCTGTCCCTGTACTGTTATCTGCTGGCTTAAAGCTATTTCTTTGCTTACTGTATCAGGGATTTCTCCTATCACAGTTGATTGCTGCACTTAAGTGCAGTCTATGCATGCTGAACTTCAAGGAGACGAAAATTGAGATGGTTTTACTGCTTAACTCACTCACTGGTTGCTTTCACATTATCAACTCTCAGAAACTTTATGGAATCCTAGGGTTCATTTTCTGCTGCCCATTTGGAAGCTGTAGGATCCTGGCATAGAAGTGTGTATTGAAGAGGATAATATGCCCTTAACTGTTCTGCCCACATATGCCCTTCTGCCTCTGTATCTGTCTGGTACATTAAAAGAACATTTTCTCTACATCTTGGGAAGGAGTAAAGCATAACAGGATGAGACAAATCTGTCAATTGACCTTTGGACAATTGACAGCAAGAAGCTTTTCTGCTCTCTTCCTGCATTTGTCCCCACCTCCGACCCTTTGCTGACTTTAACCTATCATATAGACGAGCTCTCTTTAGTATCTTGTTCCTTCTGATGAATATAGAGGACAGTTTTCTATTGATTTGTAGTTGCTGTTTCTACAACATCAGCAGTATTTCTGGCTGAGACTTTTAATAAAAATTGGGACCTCTCATGTATGCTTTTGTGTAAATCCATGAGAAGTTTAAAATGACAAAGCAATATTGGTTTATGTCTTAGTTATCTGGGCTGCTATAACAAATACCACAAGCAGATGGCTGTAACAAACAGAAATTTATTATCTCACAGTTTAGGAAGCTAGAAGTGCAAATTCAGGGTGCCAGCTTTAGGGGAAGGATTTCTTTCTCTGTCAGCTCTGGGGGAAGGGTCTTGTCTCCTTTCAACATCTGTTGCCCTGAAGTGTTTGGAGATCTCCATGTGTTTTTATCTGCCCCTGGGACTAGGAGCTTCTCAGCACAGAGATTCTGGGTCCAAAGATGTGCTCTGCTCCCAGTTCTTCTGTCTTCATGGTGATGATGCCCCTCTTTCTCTCTACTGGCTTCTCTCTCCTTTTATCTCTTGTAAGATAACAGGTGATGCAGGCCACACCCCAGGAAAATTCCCATTATATCAGATCAGGGCTTTACCTGGGTAAAGATGTTACATACCACCTTAATCCCCTTATAGTTGATTGGCTGATCACATGGCATCATACCATAGAGGATGATTACATCAACTGTCAAATTATATCCTTACATAACTGCCAAACCACTGAGAATACTGGCCCAGCCAAATTGGCACATATTTTGGGGGAATGCAGTTCAATTCATGACAGTTTAAATGATAACATTTTTTTCAAATTAAAACAAATGGAAGAAAATATTTTAAGTGGTATCTTTTAAAATACCTGGTTAATGTAATAATTTTGATGTCAGAAATGTGTATCCTAGTGTAAAGGTTGGCTAAAACCAATTGTATAAAAACTGGAGCTAAAGAAAGCCACTGCAGATTGCTGAGTGATTACTAATTTACTGAAGATTGAAAGTTGCTGTATTTCCTTATATTTCTGTCTCTTTATAAATGATGATATTGACACATGTTTCTTCTTAAATTCTGAAAGAGCTATGTGGGCTTGAGTAGACAACATGGCCTTTATATTTCCTTTTGTTTATCCCTAAACTCCCTGCCATCGAGTTAGTTCCAACTCATAACAACCCCTCCTTGGGTTTCCAGGCAGTATCTCTATGAAGTAGATTGCCCAGTCTTCCTTCTGAGGAGTGGCAGGTGGGTTTGAACCACCAACCTTCTGGTTAGCAGTCAAATACCTTAGGCACTATACCACCAGAGCTCCTTATTTATCCCTGGTAGAGAAAAGAACATTAACACTGAGTAGAGTCCTGTTTCATTTCAAAGAGCACTATCCTATGAAATGGGTTCTCCAGGATCTGGATTCAGCCCTACTTCTAACTAGTGTAATCACTTTAGTCCAGTAATTTAACCTTTCTGGGTCTCAATTTTGTAAAACCATGAAATTGCATTATAACTTTATAATGCTTTTTAATAAATAATATACTGAAATACATTTAATAGGCGAAGCTACAACTACCCTGTTATAACCAGGCCTTTATGAAATTTCTGGCAATTGACTTTTCATCGTGAGTGCTTGGAGTGGACCTGCCTTATTCTCCATATTGTCATTACAGTGAGGCTCTGTGGAACTGGGTTTGACTATGTCTATATTGGTCACTTGACTCTAGAGAAATTGAGATTAGAAAACTGCCAAGTCCAGATGAAAAATTTCTGTTGAGGACAACCAAAATTAAATACCGAGGAGGTGTACTGGCAGAAGGAAGTTAAGATACTCTGTGGTGGACATGACCATTATTGCTCTTGGCTCTGATATTGTCTACTTTAAGATTTATTAGAATTGGTTTGGGAAAAATCCTGAACAGAGAACTTTATGACAACCATAACTGTTTTCACTTCTAAACAATTTCTCTTAAGAAATAGCCACCATCAATAAAAATATCAGTGACTTAATCTCTCCTCTAAATATTTTTTTCAAACAGCTATTATAATTCCTAATTTGCCCACCCCAATGCTTTGTTATGAGAAAATAAATAGGATGCAGAAGATATGTTTTATTTTAAAACTGGAAATTAAACTAACTCCTACTCTTAATAATAGATGCTTTATGTTTTTGTCAGTTTTGCAGAAAACTCACTCCTTTCTAGATGTAAAGTTTAATAAGTTTTGACAAGCATATACTGTGATATAACCATTACCATGATCAAGATAGAGAATATTTTCCTGTCCCTGAAAATTTCTTCATTCCCTTTTGTTGTCAGTCCCTCTCCAACACTCAAGCCCCTGGCAGTGTTGTATCAGATTCCTCATCTTATAATTTGGCCTTTTCATAAAGTCTTATAAAATAAATTATAATATATTTAACATTTTGTGTCTGACTTCTTTCACTTTGCGTGATTCTTTGGTGATGAAGTCATGTTGTGTTTTGGCCCTCTAGTGCTGCTCTAACAGAAATACCACAGGTGGGTGGTTTTAAACCAACAGGGATTTATTCTTTTACAGTTTAGGAGGCTAGAAGTTCAAGTTCAAAGTTCCAGCTCTAGGGGCTGAGTGAAGGCCCCTGGATATTGAGCTTCAGCTCTGCTGCTTCTTCCTGGCCCACAGAAGCTGGAGGCTTCTCTTAACTCAGACAGTTGCTGGCTGCTGAGGCTGATAAACCCAAGGTCAACAAGTACAATGGCACACTCCCAAGATTATCAAACAACATGGAAGATCACTAATTCAAGTCCATTAATAGCTCCAAGACTGGCAGACAACATGGCAGGCCAATGAGATGAAGACTCAGCTACATGCAGGGTCCAAGCATGCCAAAACGCTCCAGAGAACTTTTTCAATGCTGCTGTTTATATACTGGAAGCAAATCAGATCCCTAAGGCAGCTACTGAGCTGCTTCAGTGGATTCCATCATGGAGTTGATTACCAGTCTCATCATGGGGAATAACTACATACAGCTGCCCAGCCACTCAAAACCAGGCCACGCCAAGTTGACACACAACTTACCTACCACATGTTGCGTGCATTGTAACTTGTTCCTTTTAACTGCTGAGTAGTATTCTACTGTATAGATGTGTCACTGTATGTCGATCCATTCATCTGCTAAAAGACAATTGGAGTTCTTCCAGTCTTTGGTGATTACGATTAAAACTGCTATAAACACTCATGTCTGGGTGTTAGTGTGTTTTCATTTCTCTTGGAATGGAATAGGAATGGGACTATGTGTTGGATTGGGTTCTCTAGAGAAACACAAAAACCAGCGAAGTATATATATATATATATATATTTATAGAGAGAGAGAGAGAAATTTATCTTAGATAAATGGCTCACAAGCGTGTAGAAGCCAAGTTCAAGCTGAAAAGTTCGTCTCTGGAGGGGGATGGGGCCCAGGGCCGTCTGGCTTTCACATGCACAGCAGAGGAGTTCAAGTCACAAAGTTCGTCTCTGGAGAGAGATGGGGCCTGGAGTTGTCTGGTTCCCGCAAGCGCAGCAGAGCCGGGAGAATCAAACTGACACGCAGGGTCGCAGTTCCCAACAAAGAAAGAATCCGAAAGCCTCCTCCGGGGCGAGCAGCGAGCTGCTTGCTCCAGGAAGCATATATTTCGGAATGCAGTTCTTCCAGTTTGTCCCTGGGATAGTATTACAGGTAGGCCACACCCCTGGGGAAACTCCCCCTAGACTGACCGGCCGCTTAGGACGCAGTCATGTGATCCATCATGGGAACCACCACTCACAAGTGGAGTCCAGCCAAGTTGACACATCTTCAACTATCACAGACTACTTAGTTATATACACTTATGCACTGCACAGCATTCATTCAGGCAATGTCTGACCATATATATGTTTGTGTTTATAGTAGGGGTTATTATAATCATAAGATTATATTAGAGTTCAAAAATCCTGAATAGAGAATAGGACATAGTGGACATAACCAGATGTAATCAACATTATAACTTCCCACATGCAACATATGCAAGAATCTCAGATCTCTTGTATACAAAGCGATTGCACTGCCAGGTGGATAATAGTACAGTTTATATATAACCTGGAAGCTCTGGTAGTGTAGTGCCTAAGGCACTTGACTACTAACCAGAAGGCTGGTGGTTCAAACCCACCAGCTGCCCCTCAGAAGGATGGTTGCGCAATCTACTTCCATAGTCATACTACCTCCTAAACCCAAGGAGGGGTCTCTATGAGTTGGGTCCAACTTGATGGCACGTAAAAACAACAACATACATATAACCTATAGTACATATGTCTTTATAGTTATAATAAATGACTGCATTATGGGCTTATATATCTACTGTACTGTACTTTCTATCATTATTTTAATGTGAATCTCCCCTACTTACAGATAAAAAGTTTACCATATAACAGTGTAAGTTTTGACTCATAGACAGCAGCATCCAATCTCTTGTATGCTCATCTCTTGACTGTTGTAACATTATCTCTGTTTAATTTTCTTTTGAAAGTATTACTGTGAAGTGTATTATGGCTTTGAAACTCAGCAAAACCAGTGCTAGTGATGGCAGCAGCAAGAAGCAAGGGAGAAATATCTATTTGGAAGTGAAACAAAAGTTTGTTAACACGAAGGTGGAGTATCAGTGGATGCTATTGCTTGCAATTTAGGCATGTTCACAAAATGTTCAAATCACAAAATGTGCTATTTCACAGAACTATTATGGTCATTAAGTGACAGATGATTGTATTAAGTATATGTTTAAGTTTATAGGAAACTGCAAACTGTTTTCCAAAGTAGCTATGCCATTTTGTATTCCCACTAGCAATGTATGGGAGTTACAGTTGTTTCACACCAATACATTTCTTTTGAAAAATATAACACAGATACAGGAAACCACATACAGCAAATATTTGACTTACTGAATTTTTTAAGGCCAGCACCCTTGTAATCATTGCCAGCTCAGGAAAGGAAACTGCCAGCCATCCAGAAGCCCCTCTAGGTACTGGATGCCAATATCAACCTTCCCTTGTAAATAACTTTTATAGCAATAACTAATATGCATCCGTAAACACTTTAATTTAGTCTTATCAGTTTCTTAAAATTTAAGTTTATTTTAGCCTACATGTTACTTTCCATTCCTTCCTTTACCTTCGAATGCAGGTATCCCCTGCTTTTTAAAAGTTTGCTTTATGCCACTTCACTCTTACGAAAGACCTATTGTTCTGGTTACCTAGTGGCACTCTGACAGGAGTATACCACAATTGGGATGGCCTTTACAAACAGGAGTTTATTCTCTTACAGTTCAGGAGGCTAGAAGTCCAAGTTCAAAGTGCCAGGCTCTAGGGGTTGGGTGAAAGCCCCTCAGCCTTGGACTTCAGCTGTGCCTCCTGCTCCCAGCCCACTGGAGCTAGAGGCTTTTCTTCACTTAGACAGCTGTTGGCTACTGAGGCTGCCAAGCCCAAGGTTGACAAGTAAAATGACACAGTCTCTATGTTACCAAACCACATGGCAGGCCATTAATTTAAGTCCGTTAAAAGTCCCAAGGTTGGCAGAGCATGGCAGGCTGCTGAACAACAACATGGCTACTTGCAGGATTCAAGCATGCCATAAGCTGGAGACCATTCCCAAAGCTGCTGCACCAGGCAGCGAGAAAGGTATCTCCAACCTCCTTTCCTTGGAACTACACTCAGCATCTCAGCATCAACCACCATAGCTTTGTACTGTGTCCTTGAACAGTAAATGTTAGTGTTATTTTAGGTTTTATATGTTATTTGGTACAATTTGGTAGGTTACTTTTTGACTCTGGGAACGGTCAAAAAATTTTCCTATGTAGATTAACAATAACTGTTTCTTCATTTACATCATTTAGGCTTACAAAAGTTTTCATAGGAATGTTCTACTTTTGGGGAGCAGGGGAAATCTGTATATCTATTGAAGATCCAAGGACATTTCCACAGTCTGAATTTTGCTCATTGCACATTCCTGTTAGAGGTTCAATGTGTTCCTTCTTTGTCCTCTATATTTTCTGCAGATTAACTGTTATTTTTATACATTGTTCCTAACAATGACCTTTGCCATGGGTAGTTATTCAATAAATATTTATTGGTTCAGGAATGACTGAATAAATGAATGAATGAATATCTTCACTGAAGCAGAAAGATATAGCCAGAAAGATGTAGGTTAACTTATGGAAGAATTTTACAGATAGTGTGTCTATGATAGAAATTTGCTTTCAAGGTTGGTTCTACAATAGCCATTTCTGGGGATCTTTAAAATTTTGATAATACTCATCATTCTTAGAGTTATAAACCATGATGGCCTGTGAGGATGAAAACCTGATTTCTCATTCCTGAGTTTCTATGATTGAGTACTCACCTATAAAAGATGAGTTGCCAGTTTCAGAATATTCTTTGCAGAATTTCTTTCCTGCAGGGCTCTAAATGGAATTTGGTGCATTGAAAGTTTACTTCCCCTAAGGTAAAGTTTACTTTCAGAGAGTTTTTATGACCCCCAGGTAACATTTGTATCAGTTTGTCTGTGGTTGTGGGCTGGACAAATGCAAAGGCAGCCATCTCAGGAGTCTTGCTCATTGTTCTGATTACCTCTTAGTTCCGAAAGCAGGCCATTAAATGAATGGCATTCCCACAGAGTTATACCTCTGAGTGCCCATTGTAAACACTCACAAATGTTCTTTGGCATCCTTTGTTTAATTTGTGAAAAATAATTCAGTTAAGATGGTCCTTGTTTATAAATGTCTACATCTGTTGCTAACAAATAGCCTCAAGCTTTTAAGAGTGCTTCCTGAGAGTAAAGTGGGAAATTAGCTGTGCTGAAGCTACAGGGTTCTGACAAAAGCAATGTGCTGTAGTTTCCCTAAATTGTGTTTCAGAATTCTTTTCACATTTCGCCTGACCAAAGGTTTTACCTGTGGTTTGTAGTGGTTGCATTCTGATCGCTGCTCCTGAGATTCATATGCAAGTGACATGGGACATTTTCTCAAAACTCAAAGATGAGTTTCTTTTTCCATGTTTAATTCCTAGACCGACTTCAAACTGTTATGTTTTATAATAAGCATTTTTGTTAATATTGATATAAACATGGGCCACAGAAGTGATGATAATAGGCTTTTGTTATTTTTCATTGTTTCCAAAAACATTCCCTACATTATTTCATTCATTTCTCATTCTATTCTTATGCATGGAAGGCAGAGTATATTGTAAAATTGTAATTTTGTTGTGGTAGTTAAGTCTGGGTGTCAACTTGGCTGGGCCTGGTTGAGTGGCTGGGCAGCTGGATGTAGTTATTCCCCACGGTGAGATTGCTAATTGACTCCATGATGGAATCTCTTGGAGCAGCTGAGTAGCTGCTCTGGGTATGTGGTCTGCTTCCTGTGTATAAGAAGCAGCTTTGGGAATGGTCTCCAGCTTATGGCACGCTTGAACCCTGCAAGTAGTCATGTTATTATTCAGCAGCAGCCTGCCATGCTCTGCCAACTTTGGGACTTTTAACGGACTTAAATTAATGGCCTGCCGTGTGGTTTGGTAACATCGGGACTATGCCTTTTTACTTGTCAATCTTGGATTTGTCAGTCTCTACAGCTAGCAGCTGTCTCAGGGAAGAAAACCTCTAACTCCAGTGGGCCAGGAACAGGAGGCAGAGCTGAAGCCCAAGGTTGAGGGGCTTTCACCTAGCCCCCAAAGCCTGGCACTTTGAACTTGGACTTCTAGCCTCCTGAACTGTAAGAGAATGAACTCCTGTTTGTTAAAGTCATCCCATCTGTGGTATATTCCTGTCAGAGCGGTACTAGGTAACCAGAACATTTGTAATAATTTCAATAAATACAAGACTGAAGCTGAAAAAATGAAGTATTCAAAATAAGAATGAGCTATCATCTCACTCCAGCATTAATAGCAAAGGTCAAAAAAGCAGAAAACAACAAATGCTGGCAAGGGTGTGGAGACACTAGAACCCTCATACACTACTGGTGGGACTGTAAAATGCTACAACCTCTGTGGAAAGCAATATGCCACTTTTTTAAAAAGTTGAAAATACAAATACCATATGATCCAACAATCCCACTACTAGGAGTGTATCCCAGAGAAGTAAGAGCTGTGGTGTGAGAAGATATATACACGTATGGTCATTGCAGCACTAGTCACAGTAACAAAAAAATGGAAATAATGTAAATGCCCATCAGTGGATAAATTGATGAATTGTGGTACATACACACAATGGAATGCAATGTAACATTGAAGAATAATGATGAATCTGAAAACACCTCATAATGTGGATGGACCTAGAGGACATTATGCTGAAAAAAATTAGGCAAAAGGAAAAATAGGATATGAGACCACTACTGTAAAAAGTTAAGAAATAAGCATTCATTGAAGGTTATGGGGGTGGGGGGGAATGACTAACTAGAGGATAGACACGTATTAACTTGGGTGGAGGGAAAGGCAATAGGGAGGTCAGCACAAAATGACCAATGTAGTAGAAGACACGAGGTGAACACTGTTAATACCTAATTCTGCAATATCAGTAATAACAATAATCTATGAATAGATATATAGATAGACAGTCAAGCTGAATAGGGGTGTGGAGGCAAATGGGACTATGCCTACAAATGTCTTTGATATTTTTGACAGAATATCTCTACCTATGTATGTATATGTGCTACAAATATATCCATGAACTGGAGGCAAAGTTATAAAAACTTTTTAGTCATAACCAAACAGCTCGAGAGAATGAGTCACTGGGCCTGGGGGCTCAGAACCATTATGTGTATGTTTGTGTGTGTGTGTATGAATTTTTATTGTTATTTGGGTGAAAATTTATAGAGAAAATTCATTTCCAATATAGTAGCTCATACACATTTTGTTTTGTGAACTTGACTGCAATTTCTCACAATGTAATAGCTCTCTTCCCACTTTCTCCCTATAGTTACCTCTTTCCTGTGTCCTTTGCTATGCATTCTTGTTCCCTGAGCTATGTCCCTGGGCAAATACTGTCCTTCTGTTTTCCCATGATTGATTGGTTTAAGGAGTGTAGCTACCTGATGTAAATGTTCACTGTATGTGCCTATCAGTTGTTTGCCTGGAAGCCATTGGAATGAGTTCAGTTCCAGACCTGAAGGGTACCTAGGGGCCATAGTCTCTGGAGCCTCACCAGACTCCAACAGACCAGTAAACCTAGT
>NW_006921591.1:3117533-3118738 GCF_000298275.1 Orycteropus afer afer
TCACTACGGAAGTAGGATTGCCCAACCTTCCTTCCGAGGAGTGGCTGGTGGGTTTGAACCGCCAGCCGTCTGGTTAGCAGGCAAGTGTCTTAGCCACTACGCTACCAGAGCTCCCAGAGAACTCCATTAGACTCCCCTAAAACCAAGAACTAAACTCAACCTCCACTGCTCAAACTTAAGTCAAAGTAGACAGGCCTATAAGGAGTGTGTGTACTCATTAAAATAATCAACCATATACAAGATCAGGAAGGCAGCATTTTCCCGGGAGAGAGCTAGGAAGATGGGTGGTGATGGGGAGGAAGGACAAAGGGAAGTGTGGTGTGAAGGGAGGAAGTGGGGAGAGTGTTGATGCATTGTGGGGATTACAGTGAATGTCACAAAACAGAATGTGCTTGAATTGTTGATTGGAAAACCAATTTGTTCTATACACTTTCACCCAAAATCACAATTTGAAAAAATGAAAAAAATAACTTCTTTGAGGTCATTTAACTACGTGTACCCAACTCTGGAAGCCAGATATCTTCTGATCTAATGGCCTTATGGCCTTTCTCTTCCCTCATTCATTCATTATGCAGCTTATAAACTGTGATAGAAAGTTAAGATTCAAAGAACATTAGAAGCAATTGTATTTCACACTGATTTCTATCTTGATCATAGATACATGGCGTCTACCACTGGTGGGGTCCTTAAACAGGGTCATAATCATAGCACTGAGATTCTACCCAAGAGAAACTTGGGTAAGAAGTATAAATTAAATTATATCAAACTAAAAGGAAAACTAGGTAACCTCCTTTTTCAAATTCCACAATCCAGAAGAAAGGTCAAATAGTGGTCTCTTTAGTGCCTCTTTTGTGATCTCAACCTTCTTAGTATATTTTAGCATTACATTATCAAACTAGCTGTACTGATGATTGAGTTGGTGTTTCCAAACATCTAGACCATCATCAAATTATATTTATTGCATGGACTGTGTAGCTATTGAATTAAGTTAGAATGGTCCAAATCTCCCCTTCTCTGTTAACATGGACAATATACATTGTCGTTGTTGTTAAGTGCCGTCGAGTCATTTCCGACTCATAGCAACCCCATGCACAGCAGAATGAAACACTGCCCGATCCCGCGCCAGCCCCAAAATCCCTGCTATAATTGAGCCCATCATCACAGCCACCGTATCAATCCATCTCGTTGAAGGCCTCCCCCTCTTT
>NW_006921591.1:3136023-3145571 GCF_000298275.1 Orycteropus afer afer
AGAGGCTCAGCCTCAAAACTCACTTCTACATGTCACCACAGTAGGACAAACCGACAGACAAGTTTGTCCTGCTGTTGGAGACCTCTCGTATCACCCCCAATTGGGTCCCTATGGCTGATTGTTCCTCTGTGTGGCTTCCTGGCTTTTAATCCCCTTTCTCCTGCTCTTCTGGCCTGCTTCTTTGGGCGTCCCTGAGTTGTCTCTCCCCACCTGTATCCCTGGGGCTGACTGCTATTCTGTCCGGGTTCAAGGCTTTTATCCCCTTTCTCCTGCTCTTCCAGCCTGCTACTCTGGGTGTTCCTGCATTGTCTCTCCTCACCTGTAACCCTGGGGCTGACTGCTATTCTGTCCGGATTCAAGGCTTTTATCCCCTTTCTCCGGCTCTTCCGGCCTGCTACTCTGGGTGTCCCTGCGTTGTCTCTCCTCACCTGTAACTCTGGGGACAATATATATTTAGCTTAAAAAAAAACAAAACTGCTCCAGAATCACCTTTTCCTTGATGCCTTTTATAATGTCTCTTTACTTGATTTCTACACAGACTTTGATCATGTGATTTTAGTTGTATAATTACATTTTTTTCTTGCTAACATTTTTGGGACATTATATGTCTCCTTGAATAGAAAGTAAGCTTATTGTTTTAGTTTGACATGTAAGGGCTCAGTAACTGTTGTAATATTATTTCAAATGGCCCATGCTGCCGTTTTAAGCTACTCCTTATTGAGCTATCATTGTCCATGGCATTTGGATATCTGAAGCCATCATTTAGCTTAGTAACTTTCACATTTCTAATTTTGCTTTTATATAAACTTTCAATTTAGAAAGTATTTTTACCTTAAGAATAAGTATTTTTCTCCCCCACATGCACTGCTGAGACCAAAATATTTTTAAAAATAAAAAGTTGATATGACTCTGTGCTAAGCAAGGGTGAGGTTGGGACAAAAAATAAGCAAGTCACATCCCCTGCCCTTGAGGACCTTATAGTAAAGGAAGAGTCACACCTGAGAAAACTTAATGTTAGATGGAATCAAATCTTTGCTATTAGGCAGGGAGCAAAAATGACCTAAGAAATACTGTGAGCCAAGAAGGGGTTTTTTGAGCATGTGTAGGTGAAGATGACTTACTGGAGAACTGAAGGAAGGACATTTTTGATTAAGAGAACAGAATGAGGTAGACAGACTGATTGGTGTGAATATTCAAGATGTGTTTCAGAAGCATCTAACAGTTGTGTTTTGCTGCAGTTCAGTTTCTCTAACACCTTTATGTAAATAAACTACGTATTTGAATCTGGCCTTCATTATTCTGTTGCATCTTGGGAAGTGAAATAATTCCTTGCCTACTTTTCAGTGTTAGTCTTACGAGTATCTCAATCATACAAGTCATTCTTACTTTGAACCCTTCTCCTGGAGCTCAGCGGTCACCTTTGATGTCAGAAAAACTTTAAGAATTGATTTCAATTCCCCCAGCAATTCACATTATTGTCAAGCGAGTCCCCAGTAAAATAGTAATATATTTAGTATACTTCCAATATGCATGACACATAGAAGGCTTACAAGTCTATTGCCTTTTCAGAAACAATCACCAAAGCACATGATGTGTTATCAGGAAATACCCTACAGGATTTGAATGGCTTTGAGATTTTGCAGACCCAGACTTTCTAAGCAATCTCACTTGAGTAAAGAATTAAATAGTAGGCTGTTGTTACTGCCTTAATGCACCCAAAGCCCAGTCCAGGAAAGGCCAGGACCTGGGAGGTTACATTGATGGTGAGAACATCCATCATTTAATAAAACCTGGGAAGGTATAGGACTAAGTCTAAATGTACAAGGAGAGAACTTTTAGAGTGGGAAGCAGCAAATCTGCACAGTTGTAACTTTCACAATGACCCTTTATATTTAAGATAGATGTGTGTGTTGATCTGATTTACTTTTTTAATATCATTTAAGGAGAACTTCACGTGCCAGGTACTGTTCTAGGTACCAGGGATCTATTGCAATGAAACAAAACAGATAAATTCTTCTTACTCATGGCAGGAATATACTACTACATGTATTACATTTTTATATTTTATATTTACATTTTTATATTACTACATGTATTATATAATTGTTTTTATAACCCTTAGTGGGTGATATTTTTCTCCTTACAGATGAGGAAGCTGAGGCTCATAGGGGCTCAGTAACTTGCTCATAGTCACACAACTGGAAATGTATCATAGTTGAGATTTGAACTCAGTCTGGCTTTTAGCCATTACTCTGTACTGTCTTCTGTTTCCATTACCCGTAAAAGAGCAAATGAGATATTTACTGAGTATTGAACTTGTACCAAAAACTTTTCTGAATGCTTTAAACATATGATTTCATTGCTTATAATGCTATAAGGAAGTATTAGCATCCATATTTTATAAATGAGGAAAATAAGGCCCAGCAAGGTCAAACAACTTACACAAGGTCACACTGCTATTAAGTAGTTGAGTCAGGTCAATGAAGGACTGTCTGACTTCTAAGCCATATCTTCTTTCTTTTGTATACTGCAAAAGTTAATAATAGATGTTAAGTTTCTCAGACATTTAGTATTTACCCCAATGCGGTCTTTATCTTTGGAGCAAGTAAACATAGTGTTATGGATATTTGTTGTTGTTATATGCCGTCGAGTCAGCCCCGACTCATAGCGACCCCTCCTTGGGTTTCCGAGGCAGTATCACTACAAAAGTAGGGTTGCCCAACCTTCCTTCCAAGGAGTGGCTGGTGGGTTTGAACCTCCAGCCTTCTGGTTAGCAGTCAAGTGCCTTAGGCACTATGCTACCAGAGCTCCTAAGTTTTGGATATATACGAAGTAAAAACCAAACTTATTGCTGTCAAGTTGGATTCCACTCAGAGTGACCTCTCCTTGAGTTTCTGAGGCAGTCTCACTATGGAAGTAGATTGCCCACTCTTCCTTCTGAGGAGTGTCTGGTGGGTTTGAACCACCAGCCTTCTGATTAGCAGTCAGACGCTACATCACCAGAGTGTCTTTTCTTCCAGTTTCTTTGAAAATATATATCTATTCAAGGCTTGGAATATGTTCTATTTAATGTTGGACAAGTTGCTCTGGGATTTTGCATAACACACCAAACTTTGTTTTAGATATATATTTTCAAGACAATTTCCTTTAAAACATGTAATACCTTGTAATAATTAAGTTCAAATATCAGTATGACCATTTCCAGAATTACTTGATTAATGAACCTTTAGAAATTTGAGAAAATGATCTTCATTTAAATTTGAAGGGAATGTTAGATGCAAATATGGTGATTTATGGAGTCTAACATACTTTCCAATACACTACATCTCGAAAAATAGTTATCTAGGTTTCCTGTTTATTTTGTTTCAATCAATATTTCTTTCTTGTTTTTATATAGAATGTTGTTGTTGTTGTTGTTGTTATGTGCCGTCGAGTCAGCCCTGACTCATAGCGACCCCTCCTTGGGTTTCCGAGGCAGTATCACTACGGAAGTAGGATTGCCCAACCTTCCTTCCGAGGAGTGGCTGGTGGATTTGAACCGCCAGCCTTCTAGAATATAATCTTCAAATTAGCAGCAGAAAGTGAAAAAAATGTACCAGGTAGGGAAAGGTGTGTATATAATGTTATCTAAGAAGGGAGTGAGATATATGTGTGCATGTACATGTGTAAGTGTGTGCTCAACCAGAAACAAATATATAAGGTAGAGGTATTAGGAAAGATAGAACTTTAAAATATGGTTAGCTTTAGGGAGAAAGAAAGAATAGGGATGGGAAAATAGTAGAAGTTAGATTAATTGGAATAATTTTTTATAAGAATTTGGCTTTAGAAATATGTTTATTATAATTATAACATTAATTTGATAAGTTCCTAAAAGTTGAAATAAAAATAAATGAAACAAACCTAACTGGGAATCTAGTTAATGAAAGAAATACACAGGAAGGGTTCATTTGAAGAATCTTTGACACAGAAACCAAAAGGAAAAAAAAAAAAACCCACTGCCATGGAGTTGATTCCTACTCATAGCGACCCTCTGTGGGTTTCCAAGGCACTAAATTTTTATGGAAGTAGATTGCTCAGTCTTCCTTTGGTGGAGTTGGTGGTGGGTTTGAACTGCCATCCTTCTGATTAGCAGTCAAATGCTTTAGGCACTACGGCACAGAAGCTGTACTTTAACAGGAGCATATAGTTTAAGGACAAAAAGAAATGTAAAAAATTAATTATTTTAATATTAATGTCATTGGAGTTTGTGTAGCTATCATTATTCTGAGACTGTTGTCAAAAAGGACTTAGGATCCAGTTTGAAAGGCTTCTACCATCCAAAAATGGCTCCATTTGTACATTCGTAAGAATAGTCACTGCAGTGTATTGAAACGCCAGCTGTGTTTAAGTCCTTTAGTTTATAATGATGCAAAATAGCTTCAACAGAACCTTTAGAGGAAGCTAGGGAACCAACTCATTATTTTCAAAACCAGTACCTAAAAGGAAAGCATCAAGCATTTGTTCCTGACTTTCCTATAAGAACTATAACTGTTTCTCCTTATAGAATTTTTTGGCTAAAATGGAGAAGTGATAGAATCATTACCTTTTTGCAACTCTTAATGAAATAATGGACTTAGGGAGTGATCATCAATGGCTTCTAAAATGAGAGAAACAGACAGACATTATTTGTCTCGTGATGGAAATAGCCAATACCACCTCTCTTCGTCTTGCCAGCAACAACGAACCTGAATCTAATCAAGCCTATTGCTTTAATGACCAATTTATAGGATACATTATGAGGATAGCTTCTACAAAATCTGAACTATAAGAAATTCCACAGGACAAAAGACCTGGTTTCTTCAGCAAATAAATTGCAAAAAGGAGTGGGAGAGTGAAAACCAATAGATAAAAAGAGATTCAAGCAGCATTATGTAGACCTTGTTTAGATCCTGCTTGAACAACCTGTAAAAAGCAAACAAAGGAGAAAATTGGAAGATATGATATGATTAGAAGGCTTGTATATCTGCTGGGCATTTGATATTGTTAATTTTTTAAATTGTAATAATATATGATATTGCTTTTTAAAAGAGTACTTATAAGTATACCTACTGAAATAAATATGGCTGAAAAATATGATTATATGATTTTTCAAATCATCTAGAGGGAGGATTAGAGGTAACATGGAAACACAGTTCTCTGTGAGTTGCTTATTATTGAAGTTGGAGGATTGGCACATGGACATTCCTTATACTGTAGCATCTACTTTTATAAATGTTTGACATTTTTCATAAAAATTTAGAAAAATATAGAAACATGTTATTTTCATGTTGTAGATTATTAGTTATATTAGTTTTTTTTTTTTTCCTAAAGAAGCTAACAGAACTTAATACAGTTACTTTCATATGTAAATCTTCAGTTTTCTAAAATTAGTTCTGATAACTGACCTGCCCCTCACATTAGTATTGGAGCCTGGAGCCAAGAGTACAAGTGCTACCTCACATTCTGTGTGGCTAAATATTTGAAACTCATAAATCAAGCTAGGAAACTGCCAAATAAAATAGGATCTTGATAGTATACCTTCATCACAACCTAGAAGGCCAAATTTGAATTTAGAATTCCCAGACCCCTTGAGATTTGTGCTGGTACATGGTGTTATAAGGAGAACCAATTCCTAACTCCCAGGCCACAGTCCCAGGCAGCCCTAGCCATTAATCTTCCCCCTTTGTCCTCCTGCCCCAGTCTGTCTTTCCTGCCCTATGAGAGGCCCACGGTGCACATTATATATTCTCTAGCCTTCATGTGTGTTCCCTGTTTTCCCACCCACTCCCTGCATGCTGCCACTCCATCACTGCTCTTTGGGCCTAACATGTATACACAGACCCACCCTAGTCCTGGAAGCAGCCTCAGGGCTATATAGAAGGACATTCCTGGTTCACAAATATTCAGAGCATCATGAGCCAGAAGAAGGCACAGATTCTGTGTGCGCTCATCCCTGTGAACCCTCAGATCTCATGCAAAGTGATGGCTGGAGCAGGGTCAGAATGAAATCATCTAAAAGCTTGGAAGCCAAAGTCTGGAACCTCATGCCTGGATCTTAGGGGAATATGGCTTTGTTAGGTTATATCCTACAATTCTTACAAACCAAAAACTCACTGCCATTGAGTTGATTCCAACTCGTAGTTTCCATGGCTGAAAATCTTTACAGAAGCAGACTTTTACCCAGTCTTTCTTCCCCAGAGCAGCTGAAGGGTTTGAACCACCTACCTTCTGGTTAGCAGCCAAATGGCTTAACCATGACACCACCAAACCAAAAAAAACCAAACCCACTGCCGTGAGTTGATTCCAACTCACAGTGACCCCCATTGGGTTCCCAAGGTGGTAAATCTTTATATATAAAAGGAGGTTGCCCCACCTTCTGCACAGAGACTGGTGGGTTTGAACCACTAATCTTCTGATTAGCAGTCAAATGCCTTAGGCACTGCACCATTAGAGCTCCTTATAATTCTTACAAGAACCTCATAACTGTGCTCACATGGTTTGACATGTTTAATTGCTTTTGACATTAGGCTTTTAGCATTATTAATGACAGTTTAACTGAGAGAAATACAAATTAAACATTATTTTACACATTTTTTTCTCTCAGAGTATAATAGCAAATTCCTAGTATTTAGCTTCCAATCTACTTTGTGGAATTAATACTAGTTCAAAACATATTCAAGAAAATGAAGAAACAAAAAAAAACACCTAATTGTTGAAACCATTCTTACTGGGAAATGTGATTCTTGTTTGAGCAGCTCCCAAAGCCAAGGCACGGGCCCACCACCTGAACTGTACAACACAGATGTGACTGAATAGCAAGAGAGAAATTGTCTGACAAGTTGGCAGAAAACTTTCCCAGACAAGGAAGCATAATCCCACGGGACAACTAATAACAGAATTCAGCAAGGATAACTGTCCTCATTGCTGTCTGGCCTGCCGTCTGGGGACAAGTTTCATTTTATCCATTTACTGGAAGTATAATGGTAGCAGTAGGCTCCATGCAAACATCTGGCCCTGGGTCAACTCTAATAGAGATAAGAACAATCTGCTTTGGGACCATTCTGCTTCACCATGGTGACCTTGGGCCCAATTTACTGGCATCTGGGCACTTGCAGTAGACAAATGATATGGTAGTTTGTACAATAATTTTATATTAAAACAATTGGCTGCTACTGTCTATGCAGGGGCTTGGAAGAAATTCTAATACTTCTGTATGTTATTGCAGATGGCATTGCAATTCTTGGGGATGATGGCTGCTGGTTTCTGCAGAAATTTTAGTGTCAGAGATGTAGCTACTAATTATACTATTAATCCATTTCTTTAACAGATATTTATAGAGTGTCATTTCTGTGTTCCAGACAATGTTCCAGACACCATATGTGTGTGTGTGCACACGTTTAATCATTTGGTCCTTGTATTTTACCAATGAAGTGTACCATCAGGCCTATTTTATTTTTTAAACAATATTTTATTGTGTTTTAGGTGAAATTTTACACAAAAAAACTTAGTTCCCCTTTAGCAGTTTTTAGACAAATTGTTGTGTGCCATTGGTTACAATTTTTACAATGTATCAGCATTCTCATTATTTCTATTCTGTTTGTTCTATTTCTATAGATCTACCTTCTCTTCCCCTCCTTTCCTTCTCTTCTTTGCTTTTGGGTAAACATTGATTATTTGATTTTATGTAGGTAATCATTTAACGGAGCACATTACTTGCAGGTGATATTGTTTATTTTATAAACCAAACTGTTACTTGGCTGAAAGGTGACCTGCAGAATTAGATTAAATTCTAAGTTCAAAGGGTATCTTACGATAATAGTGTGAAGGCTTCCTCTAGTCTCTTTAGGTCCATAGGTCTGGCCTGTTTCAGGAATTGGAGTTTTGTTCTACATTTTATCCAGGACTTTCTGTTGTGTCCTTGGTCTGAATGGTCAGGAGTAGTAGCTGGGCACACTACTATTAGTTCTTCTGGTCTCAGGTTAGAAGAAGCTGTAGTTCATGTGAGCTATTAGTCCCTTGGACTAGTTTCTCCTTTCAGCCTTTGATTTCCTTTGTTCTCTTTTGCTCCTTATGAGTATACACAAATAGTTGTATCTTAGATGGATACTCACAAGCTTTTAAGATCCGAAACATTACTCACCAAACTAGGGTATACAACATTATCTTTGTAAATTATGTTATGCCAGTGACTAAATTATCTCCCAAGACTATGGTCCCAAGCCTTTTGACCCAGTAAGCCAATAAGCCAATCCTAATAATTGTTTGTATGTATCTAGGAGGTCTCCACAACTGTGCCCCCTTACATGGTTTGTTGTATATGTGGATATATACACAGTACACACAAATGTGAGTGTGTGTGTGCATGTGTGTGTGTGTGTGTATATATATATATATATATATATATATAAATATATATATATACCTACAGATATACATGGAAGATCTGGTAGTGTAGTGCCTAAGGCACTTGACTGCTAACCAGAAGGCTGGAGGTTCAAACCCACCAGGCACTCCTCGGAAGGAAGGTTGGGCGATCTAGTTCTGTAGTGATACTGCCTCGGAAATGCAAGGAGGGGTCTCTGTCAGTCAGGTCTGACTCGACAGCACATAACAACAACACAGATATACATGCATGTGCATTTACTTTCATATGCCTTCCTAGACACATGTATTCATCCATATCAACCTACATAATTACACACATGGTTTTTGGTTGTTTTTACTATTATTGCAAATTATATATAACATTTACTGAAATCGCCCCTATTTCTCACTTGCTTCTTAGTGTTTTTATTTACCTTGGTCAGGTTGTGCTGACTTTACCATATTTGGAATTGTCTTTCCTATCATCAAAAGTAACACATGTCTACTATCTGAAAATGATTTTCCCTCCCTTGCCCTCCCATCCATGGTAATCATTGAAAAAAGACAAAACAAACAAACAAACAAAAAATTTAGTTTTCTTTATGTATGGTGTTATGCCTAAGGCATTTGACTGCTAGATAGAAGGCTGGTGGTTCAAACCCACCAACCACTCCTCGGAAGGAAGATTGGGCAACCTACTTCAGTAGAGATATTGCCACAGAAACCCAAGGAGGGGTCACTATTTCTATTCTAACTTTTTGAGAATGTTCCATACTGTTTTCCATTGTGGTTGTACGATTTTACAGTCCCACCACCAATGAATAAGAATTTCAATCCCCCCACAACCTCATCAACATTTTTTTTTTTTTTTTAATTTGACCATTGCCATTTTTGTAAGGATGAGATGGTGTTTCATTGTAGTTTTGATTTGTATCTCTTTAATGGTAATGCTTGGGAGCATCTTTTCATGTATTTGTTGGCTGCCTGGATGTCCTCTTTGATGAAGTATCCATGTTTTTTGTCCATTTTTTTTATTGGATTGTCTTTTGTTGTTGAAGTTTTCTATGTATTATATTGATTAGACTCTCATCAGATATAATCATTGTCAAAGATTTTTTTCCCAGTCTGTAGGTTCTCTTTTTACTCTAATAATAAAATCTTTTTTT
>NW_006921591.1:3149412-3155746 GCF_000298275.1 Orycteropus afer afer
TCTGTGCAATCCTTCTGCCTAGTCCGCCATTTTGCCAGAACTCTCCTTATAATAAAATCTTTTGATGAGATTAAGTATTTAGCTTTTAGAAGATCCCAGTTACCTAATTTATTTCTGTCATTTGCATTTTGTTGTTGTTGTTGTTTTTGAATAGGCTGTTTATGCCAAAAATCAGATGTCCTAGTTTTGACCCTATGTTATATTCCAGGAACTTTATACTTTTATCTTTAACATGTAGGTCTTTCATCAATTTTGAATTAATTTTTGTGGATGGTCGGAGGTATGGATTTTGATTAATTTTTCTGCATATGGATATCCATTTTTTCAGCACATCTGTTAAAGAGACTGTTTCTTCCCATTGGATGTACTTTGACCATTCGTCAAAGATCAGCTTCCCATAAATGGATGGTTCTCAGTTCTATTCCATTGATTTATGTCTGTCATTGAACCAGTGTCAGGGTGTTTTTATTACTGTGGCCATAAAGTAAGTTTTGAGATAAGGAATTATGAGGCTTTCTACTTTGTTATTCATCTTCAATATTACTTTAGCTGTTCAGGGCTTTGTTTTTTTCCATATAAAGTTGGAGACTAGTTTTTCCATTTCATTAAAGAATGTTGTTGGAATTTGAATAGGGATTGCATTATATCTATAGATCCCTTTTGGTAGTATTCACATTTTCACAGTGCTAATCAATGAGCATGGAATGTTTTTCAACATTTATGTAGGTACCTTTTAATTTCTTGTAGTAACATTTTATAGTTTTCCTTGTATAAGTCTTTCACATCCCTGGTTAGGTTTATTCCTAGGTATTGTATCCTTTCCTCGGAAGGAAGGTTGGGCAATCCTACTTCCGTAGTGATACTGCCTCGGAAACCCAAGAAGGGGTCGCTATGAGTCGGGGCCGACTCAACGGCACATAACAACAACAACAACATTGTATCCTTTTGGGGAATATTGTAATTGATATTGTTGTCTTGATTTTCTTTTCAGGATCCTCCCTGCTAGAGTAGAGTAACCTACTGATTCTTATTTGTTGATTGTGTATTCTGCTACTTTGCTGAAACCTTCTATTAGTTCCAGTAACTTCCTTGTGGAATCTCTGAGATTTCCTATGTATAGGATCATGTCATCTGTGAATAAGGATAGTTTTATTTTTCACTTCTTTTTCAATTTGGGTGTGCTTTAATTCCCGTCCTTGTCTTATTGCTCTAGTTAGGACTTCCAGTATAATATTTAATAAATATGATGATAAAGGGCATTCTTGTTCCTTTTTTCAGTGTCAGTGCTCTCAGTGTTTGTCTATTGGAAATAGTGTTGGCTTTGGTTTTGCATATATGCCCTAATTTATGTTGAGGAATTTCCCCTCTATTCCTATTTAACTGAGAGCTTTTATCAAGAAAGGGTATTGGATTTTGTCAAATGCCTTTTCTGTATCAATTGAGATGGTCACATGATTCTTTTCCTTCATTTGATTTATGTGGTAAATTATGTTGTTTGGCTTTCTAGTGTTGAATCGTCCTTTTATCTTTGGTATGAATCTCACTTGATCATGCTGTATTATTTTTTGGTTCTTTTGAATTCTGTTGGCTAGAATTTTGTTGGGAATTTGCATCTAGATTCAAGAATAATATTGGTCTGCCATTTTATTTCTTTCTTTTTTTTTTAAGTGGTATCTTTGCTTTGCTTTGGTACTGGATTTATAGAATGAATTACGGAGTTTTCTTCCTTTTTTATGTTCTAGAATAGTTTGAGTAGAATTGGTCTCAACTCTTCTTCTCTGAATGTTTGGGCTGGGGCTTTTTGTTTGTCTTTAAATGATACCTTCATTTTCTTCCTTTGTTATTTGTTTATTCATTTGTATTAGTTACATAGTGTGTTTCTAGAAACTTGTCCATTTTTCTTCTAGGCGTCCAATTCGTTGAAGTGCACTTTATCATAATATTCTGTTATGACATGTTTGCTTTCAGTTGGCTCTGTTGTAATGTCACCCATCTAATTACTTATTTTGTTATTTGCATCTTCTCATTTTCTTCCTTTGTCAGCTTGTTCTGTGGTTTGTCACTTTTATCATTCCTTTCAAATGACAAACTCTTAAATTATTCCTCTTGATAGTGTCCCACATAAATCATGGGGTTTCTTCATTCTTTTTTTCCAATTGTTCCTCAGATAATAATAAGGGATTTGTCCCCTATTCTGCTGACTCCTTCTTCTATTTATTCAATTCTATTTTTATTTTCTTGCATTGGATTAAGGAGCTCTGGTGGCACAGTGGGTAAGGCAATTGGCTGCTAACCAGAAGGTCAGCAGTTCAAACATACCAGCTGCTCTTTGGGAAGAAGGTGGGGCAATCTACCTCCAAACAGACAAGTTAAATGGAGATGTAGTGGGAATCACCACCTGTTTTGGTCATCTAGTTCTGCTCTAACAGAAAATATCACATATGGATGGTTTGAACAAACAGGGGTTTTTTTCTTTCATAGTTTAGGAGGCTTGAAATCTGAGTTCAAAGTGCTAGCTCTAGGGGCAGGATGAAATCCCCTCAACTTTGAGCTCTGGCTCTTACTTCTGGCCCACTAAAGCTGAGGTGTCTCTTCACTCAGGGAACTACTGGCTGCTGAGGCTGACAAACTCAAGGTCCACAAATAACATGGCACAGTACCAAGATTATTAAACAACAGAGCAGGCCACTAGTTCAAGTTCAGTCCCAAGATCAGCAGGCACCTATGGCAGGCTTCTGAATGATGACTTGGCTACAGGCAGGGTCCAAGTGTGCCAAAAATCTTGGAGACCTTTCTCAATGCTTTTCCTTATGATCTGGAAAGCAGACCACATCCCTAAGTAAGCTACTCGTCTGCTCCAGTGAATTCCCCCATGGAGTTGATTATCAGTCTCATCATGGGGAATAACTACATCTTGTTGCCCAGCCACTCAAAACCATCCCCAGCCAAGTTGACATATAACCTTAACTACCACACCACACCTACATATTTCAGGTCCTTGTTGATGGTACGAATCTTGGCAATCCCTCCAGGAATGCAATATTGCTTTTGGTTTACTATTTTCCTAGGTAGGGGTAGTTCTAATGGCTTTCAGTTGGCTTTTCCCACCATGATAGTCCTTACACCACATGTCAGGGATCTGATGTGGGGGTTGTGCCAATTGCTGAGTATGTCTATTCCAATTATGCATTCTAGAATTGGGGAAAGCACTACAGTATGTGTTCAGGGACCCACCAGACCCACTCTGAGACATACCTGAGCTAAGACTCCCTTCATAACTTGATCTCCATAACCCCCAGTCTGACTGGTAAACCACAGTCACATTTTGGTTCTCCTGGAAGTAGTGTTAATTCAGAGGCAGTATCTAGTAATCCCAAAAAAGTCTGATTATTTCCTTTTCCCCAGTGAACAGTCACTCTTGTAAAAGGCTGTAGATGCCTTTTGGAGAAGTCTAGGAGAAAGATTAATAGAATAAATTTTTGGCAGTGTACTGAGGTCCATCTTCAGAGGGACCCAGTCTTCCCTTCATTCAAACACGTGTTGGCCTGTAAACTTGTTAAAGGCTGGAAATTGATTGAGAGGCCATGACTATGTATTCTAGTGATATAAGTTAGATTGATATTCATTTGCTCTAGAGCTGGTGGTGTAATGGTTAAGACATTTAGTCGCTAACCAAAAGACTGGTGGTTCTAACCTACCAGCTGCTGCATGGAAGAAAGATGGGGTAGTCTGTTTCGGTAATGATTTATAGCCTTGGAAACCCATTGGGGGTTATGAGTCAGAATCGACTTGATGTCAGTGACTTTTTGTTGTTGTTGTTATTTTGTACAGATAAAATAAATATTCAGGAGATTTCCAATCTATTTCACTCCTAGGGACACCATGCGAAAGTAGCTAATACCATTAGTACATATGAGCCAGACTGTTGTGATTATTGCTTTGACTCTACTGTTCATTAAAGTAACCACACTCACATTGTCTTTGTTGATTAAGTGCTGCCACTTGGTCCCTACCACCACAGGGTCCAATCAGCCCCACTGGAGTTAGGTGTCTTATTTCAGTTAGGACAGTTTCCACTGTCAAATCTGGCTTTCATAAAATAGAAATCACAGCAGCCTTCAACTATGCTGGGGCTCCCTTCCCAAATTTGCTCCTCACCATAGTGGTAAGGGGAGCTCTGGTGGCATAGTGCCTAAGGCACTTGACTGCTAACCAGAAGGCTGGCAGTTCAAACCCACCAGCCACTCCTCGGAAGGAAGGTTGGGCAATCTACTTCTGTAGTGATACTGTCTTGGAAACCAAGCAGGGGTTGCTATGAGTCTGTTCCAACTCGAAGGCAATGAGTTTGAGTTAGTATAGTGGTAAGAGGTGTGTCCTCTGGGAACTGCAAGTGTGAGATTGTGGGTCTGATCTGAAAAAACATGGCAATTTCCATAAGCTATTGGATACCTTCTTCTACATTATGCTAAAACAGGATTGTGCTTCACCTTGTTTTAGTGTAGGCCACCACATAAACCTGTTGAGCTGGAACACTGAATAAAGAATCTGTACTTAGTGGGCCCAGATTAATAAAGTCAGATTGGCCTAATGTTATGTTTCTTGTACCCATTATGCTATGCCCTTAATAGCCATTACCACATGTATTCTCCAGATTTCTGTTTGTACATGTTAAAAAAAATCAAGCAATTTTGGAGTGTGGTGTACCTCTTCCTGGGTCACACGCTGTACTTCACCTTTTGGGGCTTGCTGGGACTTAAATCTGGTTATAGGTCTAGAGGCAACAATGGCTTGTGTGGGTGGTTCCTGGGAACATTTCAGCACTGTCATATAAGGTATCTGCCTCAGACAATGCCCCAGGTGCCACTCCAGACTTAGCAGGTACAGCTGGGTTAGTCTCATCAGATGGGGTAAGAGGACTGGTTCTGCTGGCAGGGGTGATTCAGTGAAATTCAGGGGTTTAGTGTCCCCAGCTTCCTGATTATGTGCCCATATGCCCCCACCCCATTTCATGATCCCATTTCTTCCCAGTCATTACCCTCACTGTAACGTCACACATTATTTGAGGTTGGCAGTTCAATTGGCATTATAATGCCAATTTTATGATAAGACTCTGGGTTTGTTTTTCAGCAGTATCAGCTCTGCTATTACAAGAAATAAGGCTTTCTTTCTGTGCATAATTGGAAACATTGAGGTCTTTTATGCAGTGTAGAAGTTGTGGCTCTGAAGCTTTGAGCTCATCTCTTTCTTTCACCACTTTGTCTAGTATAACTAGGACCTACCAACCATTTCCTTATGTTTCTCATTCCAACAGTATTTCAGAAAAGTGTCAAAATGTGATTACCTAGCACCTTATTTCTCACCAGTACTTGATCTATTGTTGGTGCTATTTCATATATTAATATTACTACCTCCTGCCATGGATTAGCAGCACTCTTTTTGCTAGTGGAGGCAAAGTCATTAGCATCTTTATGACTAATCAAACTTGAGAATCAGTTTAGAAAACTCATCCTTACAATTTCACTTTTCTGGAACCACTCTCAACATCAAATGTTTTACACTTGGTTCTCTAGAGAAGCAAAAAAAGTGAAGCTTATATATGTGTGTTAGGGGACATGATGGAAAGAGAGAAAGAGAGATTGAGATTGACTGGTTTATCTCAAGGAAATGGCTCACACAGTTGTAGAGGCTGGCAAGTCTCAAGTCTATGTGTCAGACATTAGTCTGGAAGCTTGGAGGCTTTTCCTGACTCATGCAACTACAGAGGCTGATGAATCCAAGATAGACAGGTAAAATGAGAGGCTGTTGGTTCACAGGCTGTGAAGGCAAGAATCTTAAGATCAGCAGGCAATACAGTAGGGCACTTGTTCAAGTCCAGATGATGATGAGCCAGATGCAAGATCCCAACCAAAAAGCCAGAGACCTGTTTGAGAGCTTTTCCATACATACTGGAAACAGGCCACATCCCAAAGGAAACTCTGTTTCAGCTAATTGACTGCTCATAGCAAATCTCATTATGAAGGTGATTACATTATATTAGATCTCATCATAACTGTTAAACCACTTAAAATCATGGCTTAGACAAGTTGACAGTCAACCTTAACTATAGCAATGGGTCACACACACATGCAAGTCTTCTGTGATTAGGCTCATATGTCTTCCTTTACCTGATTGATGGCAGGTGGGAAAGCAGGTTCTTTCCATGATGTTGTTGTTGTTGTTATGTGCTGTCGAGTCAAACCTGACTCATAGTGACCCCTCCTTGGGTTTCCGAGGCAGTATCACTACGGAAGTAGGATTGCCCAACCTTCCTTCCGAGGAGTGGCTGGTGGGTTTG
>NW_006921591.1:3155846-3159737 GCF_000298275.1 Orycteropus afer afer
TGGGTTTCCGAGGCAGTATCACTACGGAAGTAGGATTGCCCAACCTTCCTTCCGAGGAGTGGCTGGTGGGTTTGAACCGCCAGCTGTCTGGTTAGCAGGCAAGTATCTTAGCCACTATTCTACCAGAGCTCCCCTTCTTTCCATGATACTGGATGGCAAATGTTGGGTGGTCAGTGTCTCTCCCCAGCCCTTGTAGGGCCATAATGTCCTTCCAGGGTGGTGCTAGCAATTAATATTATCTCCAGAGTTTAGGTCAAGATGTCTCCATATCCACTATGAGGTAGTGCTACGCAAAGGCATTAGGTGGTCATGCCATGCATGCACGAATTGGTGTCTCAGTATGTGGCAGGGTATCAAGGTGTTTCATTGCAAATGGAGATGTCCTGCAAGAACTTTTTGGGTGTGGGATGTTTGATGTTGTTGGACAGATGTTGGATGATGGAACTAGGGTCTCCTGCTCATTATTTAGCAGAGGTGCAGATGACACTTGTTAGGATGTGACTAGTGTTACTGATGAGGTGATATGTTTGTCCAATCAGTCATTCAGATATTGGTACAGGTAACATTCTCATTATTTTCCAGGTTGGGTGCTGTATGTGTGCACTGGTGGTTGTCAGGTTGTTGAGGTGAGGTTGAAGAGGTCACTGGACACTGAGTGTGTGGCTCAGGAACTTGGTGGGGAGGGGAGGTCTCATACCTCCGGTCACTGGTCTGGTGGTGGAATACACATTGCCGATTGTTAGGTGGTTCAGGGTTGAGTGGAGAAGGCATGAGTCTCTAGTTCCAGGTCTGAAAGAGTGGGAGTACACAACACAGAATGCTGGATGGAGTGTGAATGGAGGGGGGTGCACACCCGTGGTCACTAGGAGGGCGGGGGGGGAATGTGTTCTCCAAGTCTGTGGCATGGGGGTTGTTGAGGCACTCTATGCAGTGTACAACCGGCAATCAGAACTTTGTCTAATCCAAATCTGGTAAGGTGGGGAACTCTCACTGCCACTCCAAAGATCCTCAATTCCGCCAGTGTCACCTGCCCAAATGATTAGGATCTTCTGCTAATGAGTAGTTCTGCCCGTATTTTCTGGCTGCCTCTCTGATCTCTGATTGCCTGGATCCCTATGGATCTTGCTCACTTTCTTATACTTTACCTCTTGCCTAGATCCCTGTGGATCTCTCACCTTCCTACATTTTACTTCTTTAGATCCAGTTTATGTTCTGCTCACTTCGCTTCACTCCAGGTTTGTCTGTGCAGTTTCTCTGTCTCCTAGTGGCAATTCCATGAAGTTGCCAATCTACAGTTGCTCTTCAGCTGGGAACGCTGCTCGCTTTGTGTTAAAATGGCCATGCTGTGCCAGCCCAGCTGGCAGGGTGCCTGCAGTCAATAAGTCTCCCTGTTGACTGTTTTCGTTCAGTTTCTGCTTCCCTTGGTGTTTGATCTAATTCTTCATCATTTGGTTTGCTGTCCCTTTAGACCTATTTTTTTTTTTTTTTTTTTAATGAATAAACAGACTCAGAGAGCTCAGCTCTAAGTTTAGAAGTCCAGTAAGAAACTTTATATAATGTTTGGTACACATTTTCCACTTACAGTGTTTGGTGTTTATATATTGAACTGCCCTTGACCTTCTTATTTTTTCCTATGGATTACTTTGCACTTCTATCTCCTAGCCAGAATTCTACTCTAACTCCTGTTATGTATTTTCTTAATTCACCTGGAGTTTAAGTACTTATTTTTTCCTTTGGTTCTGTGACTCAGACTCTGCTATATTCTTCTTTCTAAGGACTGAAACATCACATGACTTCCCACTAATTTATCTTTTATTCCATAGTTAGTATTTTGTATTTTTATTTAAGCATCCATTTCACCATAGTCCAATAGGAATGAGGCTCTTGGGTTACATAAGTGTCTGATTACAATAAAGAAGAAGTAATTTCTATTACATTGTTCTTTTCTGCACCAAAGTGCTGGGGTTCAGTCTGCTTTAGATCATATTATTATGATGTTAGGGGTGGTGGTGGTGTTATTTTTGCTTCCATAGGAATCACAGAAGATGAGATTGAGGGAAATGGGGCTCACAAGATAATTTTCTTCAGCCTATCACACTCTAGGTAATTTCTGTCACAAAGACTCTAGTCCACACTGATTTAATTATAAATGAGCTAATCTAGGCACGCTCTATCTTCCCATAGCCTACATGAATCTTCTACTTCCTGTAAATCTTTATGGGTACTGGAAATACAGTTAGTGTCCAATAAATAGGAGCTCTGGTAGCATAGTGGCTAAGACACTTGACTGCTAACCAGAAGGCTGGTGGTTCAAACCCACCAGCTGCTCCTCGGAAGGAGGATGGGGCAATCTACTTACGTAGTTATATTGCCTCGGAAACCCAAGGAGGGGTCGCTATGAGTCGGGTCCGACTGACTCCAAGGCACATAACAACAACAACAACATCCAATAAATACTTGCTGGCTAATCGGTTAGATACACAGTGGCAATGATTAGGTGTGGCTTTAGCCAATGTGGTCTAGGCCTCAGTGAGGTCCTGTTGTGGATGGGCATATGGACAGGTGATTCTACAGCTTTTACAAGGCTCTTTGCTTGTGGCAGTTTTTCTGAATTCAACCTAGTCTAAATAAAGAATTCATGGAAGCAGTCCTCATTTACTCTTTCCTTCACCTACTAAGATGAGAAGGACACAGGTGTAACTCTGCCTTTATAATTATGTATGTGGCACACTTCCTTGGGTTCACAGAAAGGAAAAGCCATAGGCTATGTATAATTTCCAGCTTGATCCTGTTACTCTATCTCCTTCCTCCACACAAGAAAGAACAGCAGGTTGCATGTGAGTGAGCCTAATAGGATGATCAGGAATAATATTAAACTTTTTCTTATCCTAATGGGCACATTGGGTTGTTAACATGCAGAAAAACTTCACTCTGGATTGACAAAGAGCCAATCTTATCTGAAACCCTCCTTCCTCAGTGTCCTTTGCACTGACACCTTCTTTCCCTAGTATTCTGGGTCCCTGGATGGTACAAAGAGTTAATATGCTTAGTTCCTAACCCAAAGGCTGGAGGTCCTAGTCTACCCAGAGGCGCCTTGGGTGAAAGACTTGGTGATCTACTTCCAAAAAACCAGCTGTTTGAAAACCTTATGGAGAACAGTTGTACTGTGCCATACATAGGGTCACCATGAATCAGAATCTTTTGTACTACAGGTGGCTAGTCCTCTGGACCTCTCCACCATTCAGCACATGGGACAGTAGCTGATCCTTGGTTATTTCTGATTGGTTGATGCCCCTATTGGTCTTAAATACTTTGAATATTCCTCTTGCTTATTTTAAGAATAACCCTGAATCCACTTTTTAAAATAAATAAATAAATAAATAAATAAATAATTTGCAAACTTCTGCATTTTGCTAGAAACATATAACTAGAAGAGGGACTTCATAACTGTTAGTGAGTCATGACGCCAACATTAAGAACTGTTTCAGGGGCCCACAAAGGGAAATAAAGAATGTCAAATAAAGCACATTAAGCATTTAAGGGACTAGCTCATGGACACCTGTTGCAGGGCCAGGGGGACAAGGAACAATTGGATATTCCAATTACTACAGAGTTGGCAGATAATGAGTAATGTGTCATACTCTTTGATTGCATTTCTTCTTTTGCTCCGAAGCCTTATTGTATCAAATCCAAGGAAAGAGTAATTTGTGTCAGCTAGGAGCAAAATCAGAATAATTTATTTACTTGAATGCCTGCATTTCTGCATGTTTCTGTGGCTACTTGGTACAATAATTTAATTTATAGTGCTGTTATGTTTTCTGGCTTCATTAGGACTTTCTCTACCATATTTGGATGCAAATGTTTCAGTACTTAGTATTACATTCCCCCCCC
>NW_006921591.1:3159912-3195184 GCF_000298275.1 Orycteropus afer afer
TTTCTTGGGTTTCCGAGGCAGTATCACTATGGAAGTAGATTGCCCCATCTTCCTTCTGAGGAGTGGCTGGTGGGTTTGAACCGCCAGCCTTCTGGTCAGCAGTCCAGTGCTTTAGGCACTATGCTACCAGAGCTCCCTAAATTACTATAGCTCTTTTTTTTTTTCCCCCTTTGATAAGAAGCTCTGGTGGTGCTGTGGTTAAAACATTGGGATGCTAAGTGAAAGGATAGCAGTTTGAACCCACTAGCTGCTCTGTGAGTGAAAGAAGAGGCAGTCTGCTTCTGTAAGGATTTACAGCCTTGGAAACCCTACAGGGCAGTTCTACTCTGTCCTATAGTGTTGCTATGACTCGGAATCAATTTGATGGCATTGATGGCAGTGAGTTTTAGACATTTTTTTTTTTCTTTGTAACACGTAAGTATACTTTATATGAAACCTAGGGTTTTTTTTAAGCCTATATGTTAGTGTGTGTGTGTGTGTGTATAAAAATACACACACATACATATGTATATCTGCCTATATGACAAGAATATGATTGCAATATCTTCTAGTGTTCTGTTTCCTGTATACATGGGTGGTAGCTATCAGACAGTCTTATTAGGTTGGTTTACATTTGGAAGCACATAGGAGATAGAATTCTCATAACCTTTTTTGCAGAAAGCATTACTGAGTTAGTGGGAGACACTTGGTGATTCCTTGGTTTACAATTGAAGGTAATTTACAATATTTACCTTTCAGATGAGAAAAAAAAATCTGGCCTTCAGTATTTCCAAACTACTTGATAAAATTGAGTTTCTATAGATTCTGCAGTCTACATTGTGTAATCCGAGTTCAAAAGTCTTATTATATAGCTCTTAGATACATTACAGCAAAGTAAATACTATCTTAATTCTATAAAGCCCTTTTATCTCTAGATGCTTGGAGAGCTAATATTGTTTAATATTTTGTAATTTGAGGTCTTAGACACATGGTCAGAGACTCTTTATAAGTGCTCAAGAACAGTTTGGTGCAATTGCTTCTTTTACAAATAATGTAAAAGTTAATGGTTGAACCTTATCAAGATGTGGAAGGAGGAGGAAAGGAATGAGTATAGAACTGATCAAAATTGCAGACCTAAACATAATTTCCCAGAATAATAGAGATTGAAACTTTTGCATAAGACAGTGTTAACAGGGCTCATTATAGTAATAGCAGAAGAGCCTTGCTTGGCCATTCCTTTCTTCTCTCTTTCCTTCTAGGTGTTCATCCATCCATCCATCTGTCCATCCATCCATATTGATTGAAGACTTTCCATGTACTAGTGACTGTTTGATTCTAAGTTTAGTAAGAGAGCTTAAGAAATAGGGGCATTGTTCTTTGTTTTGCACAGGGCTCCCTGGAAAGCGGTTACTGAAAAGAGAGTTGCCTTCCTGGAATACTGTCATGTACAAATGTATACCATCTTCTAGCATTCCTCTTATTCAGGATGGTCAGCTCTAAGAACCATGCTTGTCTTGCCAAATATTTCTGTGTGGCTATTGTGTGTAATTTTCAGGCTTTCCAGATTAAGATGGACACAGAGTAGAATTATGCATAAAAACCAAACCCACAGCCATTGAGTCCATTCCAACTCATCACAACCCCCATTGAGTTCCCAAGGCTGTAAATGTTTATGGAAGTAGATTGCCTCATCTTCCTTCCATGGAGTAGCTGGTGGGTTTGAACCACTGACTTTTTGGTTAGCAGCCAAATGCTTTTCTGACTATGCCACTAGAACTCCTAGAATTATGTATACTTACCTAGTTATTATAAATCAAACTTGTAGATCTTAGAAAATGGGAGAACACAACGGTCTTCAAGTTAATTAAGTGTTCATCCTTTTCATTAAAGAGTCAATTAAAAAAGGGAAAACAAAAAGAAACAAAAAGCAAACCCACAGCCATTGAGTCAATTATGCCTCATATTGATCCTATAGGACAGGGTAGAACTGCCCCATAGGGTTTCAAAGGCTGTAAATGTTTATGGAGGCAGCCTGCCTCATCTTTCTCCTGAAGATTGGCTGATGAATTTGAATTGGCAAGCTTTTTTGGTTGGCGGTCCAATACTTTAACCACTGTGCCACCGGAACTCCTTAAAAGAAGGAGAGCAAACTTGAATTGCAGTATGAGGGACTTAGGCTAAAAGTAGTTTAATTATGTCCTAATGTAAGGATAGGAGCTCTGGTGGCATAGTACCGAAGGCATTTGACTGCTAACCAGAAGGCTGGCCGTTCAAACCCACCAGCTACTCCTCGGAAGGAAGATTGGGCAATCTACTTCTGTAGTGATAATGCCTTGGAAATCCAAGGAGGGGTCACTATGAGTTGGATCTGATTCGATATGATTGAGTTTGGTTTGGTTTGGTGATATAATAAAGTAATATTGGAGACTATTGTATAGGAGCTCAATTTTTATATAATAGGAGTAGTTATATCTTATTCTTGCCTAGGGTTAGGTAGATAGACTAGATCATGTTTAAAGGTTATGTCTTACCTGAGAAGAATATGCTATCTGTTGTTATTATAAGGAGCTCTGGTGGCACTATGGTTAAAGCATTGTGCTGCAAACCAAAAGGTCAATGATTCAAACCTACCAGCCACTCCATGGGACAAAGATGTGACAGTCTGCTTCCGTAAATATGTATAAACTTGGATTCTGTGGGGCATTTCTGTGAGTCACTCTGAGTCTGAATCAACTTGATGGTGGTGGGTTTGGTTTTGGGATGTTGTTGTTAGGTGTTGTTGAGTTGGTTCTGACTCATTGACCCTAGGAACAGCAGAACAAAATACTGCCCAATCCTTGCCCATCTTCACAATTGTTTTCATGCTTGAGCTCATAGTCATAGCCACTGTGCCAGTCCATCTTGTTGACAGTCTTCTCCTGTTTTGCTGACCCTCTACTTTACTAAGCATGATATCTTTCTCCAGGGATTGGTCCCTTTTGACAACATGACCAAAGTATGAGAGATGAAGTCTGTTTACTCTTGCTTCTAAAGAGCATTCTGGCTGTACTTCCTCCGAGATTTGTTCCTTCTTCTTATAGTCCATGGTACATCCAATATTCTTTGCCAACACCACAACTCAAATGCATCAATTCCTCTGTAGTCTTCTTATTCATTGTCCAGCTTTCACAAGCATATGAGGTGATTGAAAATACCATGGCTTAAGATCAGATGCACCTTAGTCTTCAAAGTGATATATTTGCTCTTTAAAACTTTCAAAAGTTCTTTTGCAGTGTATTTGCCCAATGAAATATGTTGTTTGATTTCTTGACTCTTGCTTCCATGGGCATTGATTGTGGATCCAAGTAAAATGAAATCCTTGACAACTTCAGTATTTTCTCCATTTATCATCATGTTGCTTATTGATCCAGTTGTGAGGCTTTTTGTTTTCCTGTCTTGAGGTGCAATCAATAATGAAAACTGTAGTCTTTGATCTTCATCAGTAAGTACTTCAAGCACTCTTCACTTTTGGCAAGTAAGGATGTGTGCTATCAGCATATCACATGCTGTTAATGAGTCTTCTTTATTTAGATCAGTTTCTTGGGTTATTTGTTCAGCATATAGATTGAACAAGTTTGGTGAAAGGATACAGCCCTGACACACACCTTTCCTGATTTTAAACTATGCAGTATACCTTTGTTCTGTTTGAATGACTGCTTCTTAGTCTATGTACAGGTTCCTCATAGGTACAATTAAGTATTCTGGGATTCCCATTCTTCACATTGTTATGTGTAATTTGTTATGATCCATACAACTGAATGCCTTTACATTGTCAATAAAACACAGGGAAACATCTTTCTGGTATTCTTTGCTTTTGATCCATTTAACATCAGCAATGATATCCCTTATTCTACTTCCTCTTTTAACTCTGACTTGAATTTCTGTCAGTTTACTGAAAATACATTACTGCAACTGTTTTTGAATTATCTTCAACAAAATCTTACTTACATGTGATATTGATATTGTTACATAATTTCTAAATTCTGGTGGATCACTTTTCTTTGGAACCCAAGTATCTCTTACAGTCATTTGGCCAAGTAGCTGTCTTCCAAATTTCTTACCATAAAGAGAGGGCACCTCTAGCACTGCATACATTTGTTGAAACAACTCAGTGGGTATTCCTTCAATTCCTGGAGCTTTGTTTTTCACCAGTTCCTTCAGTGCAGCTTTGACTTTATCATCAGTTCTTGATCATATGTTTACCTCCTGAAATGGGTGAATGTTGACTAATTCTTTTCGATACAAGCTTCTGTGTATTATTTCCATCTTCTTTTGGTGTTTCCTACATTGTTCATTATTTTGCCCATATTACCTTCAATATCACAACATGATGCTTGAATTTTTTCTTGAGTTTTTTCAGCTCTAGAAATGCATTTTCCCTTTTGTGGCAGTTATGGTTGTATGTCAACTCAGCAGAGCTGTGGTTTTGAGTGGCTGGGCAGCTGGATGTAGTTATTCCCCATGATGAGATTTTAATCAGCTGTGGCCTGCTTCCATTGTATATGGAAGAGCTTTGGAAAAGGTCTCTGGCTTGTTGGCACATTTTGGATCCTCTGTTTGGCCTAGTCTTCAACTCTAGTTCCTGGACTTGAACCAGTAGCCTGCCATATGTCTGTTGATCTTGGGATTGTGCCGTTCTGCTTGCCAACCTTGGGTTCGTCAGCCTCAGCAGCCAGCAACTGCATAAGTTCATTATACTTTGTCTTCTCCAGCTGCCTTTGAAATCTTCTGTTTAGTTCTTTTGCTTCATCATTTCTTTGATTTGCTTTAACTATTCTCCATTCAAGAGCAAGTTTCAGTCTTTTCTGACATACATTTTGGTCTTTTTCCTTTTCCTGTCTTTTTACTGACAATTTCCTTTCTTCATGTATGATGTTCTTGATATCATCCTACAACTCATTAGTGCCCAATGCATCAAATCTATTCTCCAGATGGCCTCTAAATTCAAGTGTGATACACTCAAAGTGGTATTTTGGCTCTTGTGGACTTGTTTTTAACTTTCTTCTGCTTCAACTTAAAGCACAAATAAGAAAATGATTCAAATGATTCCCTACATTATTTTTTACACGTATTTTTCTTCTATTAGATGTAAGCTCCCCAAGACCAAGAGGTCTGTATGTTTATATATGTATCTGTAAAACTCAGCATAGAACCCACCATATGGTGGGTGCTCAGTAAATGACTGTAGGTACTTGCCCTGGACTTGCAAAGCATTGATAACTGGTGTTAGTCAAAGACATTTTCCTACTACATGCTGATGGTCCATTATTTTACAAAATCCTAAATGAGAAAGTTTAGTAAGTGATCATGTGGATTTAATGACATTACTTAAAACCAAAAAACAAACCAAAACTCACTGCCATTGAGTTGGATCTGACTCGTAGTGACCCTTCCTTGGGTTTTCAAGGCAGTATCACTACAGAAGTAGATTGCCCAATCTTCCTTTGGAGAAGTGGCTGATGGGTTTGCACCACCAACCGGGGGCATGTTATTTGCACTTTAGTGAGATAGATTGACACAATAACCATAACAGTGGACTTGAGCATAGCAACCATCATGAAGATGGCACAGAATCACATTTTCTTCCATTAGACATAGGTCACTATGAGCTGGGACCAAATTAAACTGCAACAAAAAAAACATTTACATTCTGCATTTTTATCACAGAGTTCCTTTAAACAGTGAACACTTGTGCTTTTGAGCTGCAATTCAAATTCCCAAAATATAATTTGTATACAACTTTGCAGTAATAAAGCTTTTATGCAAAGGAAACAACATACCAAGGATGTAAATATCATGATTTGATTTGCAGCCACAATCATGACCTATAGAGCCTGTTGGAGACCTCAGAACTTTTTTAGGCTCTAAAGATTAGATGATGACAATGAGGTCCTTGGAGCTGACTGTGGTCCCTCCTACCCTGTGAGACTTTGCAAAACAAACTATGGAGGGTTTGTTATACCACTGCTGTGGAGTTGGATCCTGCTCATAGCGACACTTCCTTGGGTTTTCGAGGCAATAGCACTATGGAAGTAGATTGCCCAACCTTCCTTCCGAGGAGTGGCTGGTGGGTTTGAACCACCAGCCTTCTGTTTAGCAGTCAAATGCCTTAGGCACTATGCCACCAGAGCTCCCAACCTAAAGGCAGCAAGAGCCTTCATGTGATCTCTTCTGAATCAACATTTTGGAAGATTTCATTATTTAAATATGATATTTTCATAGCTCTGTACTGCTTTGGGTGCAGGCAACAGTGGAGTGAACTAAGCATTGCTCCCATGTAAGACCAAAACTGAAAAAACAAACTCACTGCCATCGAGTCGGATCCAACTCACAGCGACCCCTCCTTGGGTTTCTGAGGCAGTATCACTATGGAAGTAGATTGCCCAATCTTCCTTCTGAGGAGTGCTGGTGGATTTGAACCACCAGCCTTCTGGTTAGTAATCAAATGCCTTAGGCACTATGCCACCAGAGCCTGCCTCATATATGACAGGTTAACAAAAAGATTGATGTGTGATGCAAAGAAGTAAGCAATATCCCACAGTGGAAAATCCACTAGACTGGTTTTCGTAAGCCTTTCATTTTTGGCTCCAGCCTCCATAAATAAGGAGTTGAATGACCTTGAAAAAATTCCTCTAATTTCCTGGGACCTCAGTTTCCTCATGTCGAAAACGAACCCTTGGGTTTCTTACTATTACATTTTATGACTCAATAAAAATTTTTAAACTTCCAAAGCAGCTGTTTTCACAATTCTATTGACTCTTTGAATAGTTTGGCCTACCCACATTTTAAAGAATTGCTACTTTTATAGTCACACAAGTTCTGCCTCACCACTTCACAACAGCATTCAGGAAGAAGGAAAGTCATTGCTTAGAAATGACTTCACTCAAATATCACTCTTCACATGTTTTCTGAAACAGGGTGACCTTTACTCAGGATCTGCATGATTAGGAAGAAAGCATTTATCTCCCCTTTGGAGATTAGGTAAAAATAACACCTGGGCAGAAGCTCCCAAGTGTGCCCAACACAATTACCAAAGAGGCAGCCTAAGGACCCCTGGCAGGACAGTGTAAGCACTCAGCTGCTAGCTAAAAAGTTGCCAGTTTGAACCCACCAGCTGCTCCCTAGGAGAAAGATGTGGCAGTCAGCTTCTGTGAAGATTTACAGCCTCGGAAACACTATGGGGCGGTTTTTACTCTGTCCTATAGAGTTGATATGAATTGGAATCAACTCGGTGGCAGTGGGTTTGGCTTGTTTTTGGAAAGAGTCACTGCTGGTCCTCATGGCTCTTGAATGATCTGGTAAACTGGTTTCTCTTTCTTAATCCCCCCCTTAGAGTTACCCTTTGGATCGCCTACACTTATGCCCTCCTGCTCCCATATAATCAACTTCCAGTGGTTTTCCTTTTTGAATAAAGGAGGCAAGGACAACTGCTAAAGGAAAGAGGAATGAAGTGTAAGGAATGTGAGTAGGTAAGCAAAGCACATGTGGTAATATATTGGCTTAAATGAGCAGGCACCTCCCCCATGATTATGGGGTTTATTAAGGAATTAACAGGCTACAATTCAGGCTCAGGAATGTGTTCAGGATATAATTCTTTGATCAGGACAGTCTCCCCACTTCTATGCCCTCAGGCACACCTCTCTGGCCCTTGGTTCCTTGATCTGGCCTCTGCCCTGCTTGGGCAAGTGTTACAAAGCTCTTTTAGCTCTATTGATAGGTACACACGTAGGTGCACCCCACTCTGTCAGCAAGCCTGCTGCTCAAGAGCACTCAGCCTTTTTGCTCTGTGGGCCAGGTAAGCCCACCACTCTGTCTTGTGCCTCTTGGTTCTACTTTGACTGTGTCTCTGGTGGGGCTTCTCTCTCTGCCAGCCATCTCTAGAGATTCAGTGCAAGAATTTTGGGTCCAAGGACACATTCTACTTCACCCCCAACTCTTCTCTCTTGATAGCGGTGAGATCCCCTCTCTGTCTCTAGGAAGTCTCATTTTAAGCCTGACAGAGTGACAAAACTAACGAATCCCAACATCAGAGTTGTACATACTTTATTTGCATGGTCCTGCCCAGTAATCCAATGGGAGTTACAAAGACTACAGCTACAAAAGCAATATCAAGTAATAAGTGAATAGGTTTTGTGTTTTATTTCTGTGTCTGTGGAAGCTTAATATAAACTTGTTGGGGGTGTGTGTGGCAGAAGACTTTTAAGTGAAGAGTAAAAGCAGGCAGTTTAATGTTTGTTATTTTCAGCTGCCAATGAATTGGCCTCTGACTCTTGGGACCTCATGTACAACCAAACAAAATGCATGCTAGTCTTACATCATCCCTGTGGTCAGTTGCAAATCAGCTGTTGTGATCCATGGGATTTTCATTGGCTGATTTTTGGAAGTGAAGTGCCAGGCCTTTCTTCTGGGTGCATGCTCATCTGGATGCCCCTCTGAAACCTTTTTAGTGTCATCATAACATGCAAGCCTCCACTGACAGACAGATGGTGACTGTGCTTGTGGTGCATTGGTTAGGAATCAAACTTGGGTCTCCCCCATGGAAGGCCAGAATTCTACCACCAAACCATCATTGCCTCCCAAGCAAAAATAAAAATATATTTTATCAAAGAGGTGTTATTTAGATCCTCCCTTTGGACCCTCTACCCATTTGTTCCTGTGCCTATCTACTAGGGCATATGATGAATACCATTTAAGATTCACTAGATTTTGTCTTCCATGCCAGTGTATCTTCTTAGAGAATTTAGACTTACCACTGGCCATTGGGATTGGATTGACCATGTGCCTGGGTTGTTTGAGTGAAGGGCCTGCTACTGTAGCTGAAACAGCTAAAGCAGACAGGGCACAGTGGAGGAACACAAAGAATTCAAAATGGTGGAAGAGGTGAATGATTCTAGGTAGGGTGATAAAGTCATTTGGATATATTTCAATAAAAATTGATATTTTATCCTCTGATAAATGAGAATGATTAGAATTTCCCCAAATAAAACCAGGAAAGAAGTAGTGATTATGTCTGTGTATTTGTCTGTGTAGGCACTTGACTGCTAACCAGAAGGCTGGCAGTTCAAACCCACCAGCCACTCCTTGGAAGGAAGGTTGGGCAATCTACTTCCGTAGTGATACCACCTGAGAAACCCAATGAGGGGTCACTATGAGTCGGGGCCAACTTGATGGCGCATAACAACAACAACAACAAACCACCAAGTAGATAAAAAAGTATCTCTTGGCAAATCAAGGTTGCGATGATTTGTAAGCATTTCTGTTCATTGATTGATGGTTAAAAACACAGAAAAAGTATGAAAATATACTGTTCAAATACGATTATTTTATGAGAAAATAAATATTTTTTATATGCTTGCTATGAAATGAGTCTAAAGATAATATATATAAATATGAAGAACTAAAGGTAAAAATAGAAAACACAAGGACACAATGCAGTTTTCCTATAAAATTAGATGAAACAAAAGTGGGTGCATCTGTCTACGAAACAGAAGAGAATTGCCTGGGAGGAGTATGCTGCTACTGATTATGGAGAGCTAGCCAGGCACATGAGGAGGCTGTGAAGTCCTAATAGCTCCTTTGCTCCAGCCTTCACTACTAAGGTTAACAGCAAAAGGATGTGCATACAGTAATGGCTGGTTAATGAGCAAGTGGGGGAGTTCACATCTGGAGGAAGCAGGTTGAGGCCCAATTCAATAATGGAATATATTGAAATCAGTGGGATCTGATGAAAATCACTTAAGAGTCCTAAAAGAAACAACCAAAGACACAGTAGAATGAAATGGTCTTTGAGTATGTAGAAAGGATATGTGTAGATGAAAAAGTTAGGTTTGTTGTTGCATGAGAAGATAAAAGGAAAAAGTCCACAGGAGAGGGTCGATTAGATCAGAGCCTCAAGTCCTATAGGGAATCGAGGGCGGGGGGAATAGAAGCCAGATCTAAATGGAAATATGGCCAATGGAACTGCAGTCTTTCTACAGCAGTGACACTGGTTTCTGTTCTGGGTACAGCTTTGCACCCTCAAGATTTTGAAACGTACACCTCAGGTTTAGCAAAAATTTGGCTTAGTAAATTAACTGCCTAGGCTGAAGCGGACAACTTCAAATTTAGAAGCTCTGCCTTCCTTTATGAAGCTATGCACTTCTGGTTTCACCAGTAACATCTTCAGTTTTTCATTCAGTAAAAGGGGTCAAAGTCAAGGATGAGCAATGAAGCAGAATGAAGCAATAATGTAGAAGTTCTGGTGTATTTGTAGCCACATGTTTTTAGTGTCATGTTCACTGTCTAACTAGAAGTGTTCTGGAGCTTCCTGATTTCTGTGTTAGTTAAAAGAAATCATATTTTTTTCATAGATTTGTAGGGTTTTATTTATTTATTTATTTTTCAGGTCAAAAAAGTAAGAACACATAGTTTGCATAGTTCCTCTACCCATTCAGGAAGGCCATCTCTTAGCCAGAATTATTGAAAAAATATTTCTTAAGGTCATGATCAATCAGAAACATACACAGAATATGATTAGGGAGAAAAGTCACCTCAGCCATTCAGTTTATTTAAAAAAATATAGTACTGCGATTCCCTAAAAGAATAGAATTATTTCTCTTTATCTCACCTTGTTTAGTGTTCATTTGGGTAAATTTCATGGAAAACACTAGTTTTCTGTGACAGTATGGGTATGAGATGAAGTCAAAAACAATCACCAGAACCAAAATAATGACCCCACCCCCATAAAAAAACCAAAAACTAAAACCCAAACCCACTACCATAGGGTAGATTCCAAATCATAGCAACCCCCATTGTGTTATCAAGGTTGTAAACCTTTACAGAAGTAGATTGCTTCATCTTTCTCCCGTGGAGCAGTTGGTTGGTTTGAACTACAACCTTCTGGTTAGCAGCCAAATGCCTTCCTACTGTGCCACCAGAGACACCTATAATCTAAATAGTGTCAGCTATGTGCCTGACATTCAGCCAAAGGTGATTATCTTTTTCAATTGTCATAATAACTGAGGAGTTTGGCACTATTGAAATATCCATTTTATAAATTAGAATAGTTGAACTTGACTATGGTAAGTAAACTGTTAAAAGTCTCAGCTTCAGAAGTGCTTCAAAGCAGGAAGCCTGAATCCAGCATCCCACTCTTAAATACTACCCTACACTGCTTCCAGAATATAGTATTCAAAAAGTAGCCAGAAGAGAATATGGTGAAAAATGAAGGTAGAACTTTTGAAGATGAAGATAACTTACACTGTTCATTCAAGTGGAAAAGTGATGGCAGGAAAACATAATAACCAACAAATATGTAAAAATATGTAATGAGATTGCTAAGGGGAAAGCTATCAATCATTCTCCCTGGGGAAAATGAAAAGAAATGAGCTTTTAGCACTATAGAAATTGGATGAAACCATAGCCCTAACTCACTGATGATAAAATATCAGTGGAACATCATCTGATCCAAATCCATCATTTTTGAAATGGATAAATTGAGGCTCGTGGAAGGCGAGTGATATTTCCAAAGTTACAAATTGAGTTCATTGTGCTGTTGGGACTTGATTCCAGTTCCCTAGGAGCTCAGTTCCAAATTCTTAACCACTGGAGACTCTTGTGGTCATTAGTGTAATGAACTCATGAGACCTTTTGGTTTATACATGTACATATGTATATGTACATGTTTATATGCTTGTCTGAGGAATCAATTAAGAATAATCCAGTTAGCAATACAAGAACCAAACCTGTTCTTGGGGCAGTCTGGGGGAGGGAGACGAGGTGGGAAATTCACTGCCATTGAGTAGATTCTAACTCCTAGTGACCCTGTACGACAGAGTAGCATGGCTCCATAGGATTTCCAAGGCTGTAAATCTTTGCTGAATAAGACTGCCTCATCTTTCTGCCGTAGAGCAGCTGGTGGGTTCAAGCAGCAGACCTTTTGGTTAGCAGTCAAATGCTTTAACCACTGTACCACCAGAGCTCCTTTCTTGGGACAATAGAGGATGTGAATAAAATGAGGATGGGAGATGTATTAAAGCAAAACACACTTTAGACTTTGGAACCAATATCCTGGAGAAAGAGCTGAATGACTTTTCTTAAACAAATACCAGCTTACAAACCATTTTTAGGAAATTAATCAATACATCTAAACAGCCCCTTCCTTCTTTTTATTCCTTCTCTTAAACTTTGACCTATGTAATTTCCCTGAGCCAAGGATTCTATTGAAAGAAAGGGAAAAAAAGAAGAGAAAATCAGTTTACCATAATTCATTTCTAATGACCTCATACTTTCTCTTATAATCGCTGTATTTTCTTCTGTTTTTACAAAATAAACACTTTTTTAGCATGATTTTTTTTTTTTATTTTCCCCTCAGAAACTCTTTTTCTCCAAAATTTTCAGAATCAGTATGTATGCTGAGAAGCAAGCTGTTATGCTGTTGAGGATGTTAGTGACTGAATCTGACACCACATGATGGATTCGGCTTCAGCACAGTATCTTTCATTGCATTCTGCAATCAAGCATCCCATGGGACATTTTTACTTCTTAACAGTCTTCCCTACTTAGCCCAACATATGCCACCATGTAAGATTTGAACAGTCTTCAATTACATACTGAAACATCCTTTGATACCAGGGACCTTTCTTTCTATATGTTTTAGAGATTGCTTTTAGCCTTTCTTTCCCCTTGAATAAAAAATAATAATTTAAGTTCCATATGACCAAATACATTGCTAAGAATACAAATTTCACCAAAATGTAAAAAATAGTACTTTAATCGCACATCTGTACCAGAGAAATCATTGGGAAGAATTACTTCACCACACAGCTTTGTTTACTCTTTTAGGCCACAGAAGAGGGCTCCTTTCAACTGCTTAAAGAGAAAGTATTACTCCTAATTTGATCAAAAGAGAAAGAACATTTGAGAATATCATTTAAATTGAGTTAGACAAAAGAGATGTTTTTGTAAATTTGCTATAAGCAATAAGAATTTCTTATGTTGTAGCTACAATCCAATTTTCATTTTTTCATTCAAGTGCTCAGTTCAGAAATAGGCCATAGCAGAAATGTCATTGCCATTAGTGGCAGTGGACTGGCATGCCTGGTCTCTTGGTCACACTGCCAGGACTCAATACCAGTTCTGCCTGTCACTAGTTGTGTGTTCTTTGATAAATTCCCTTAGTTGTGTGAACTTCAGTTTTTCTATCTATAAAATGAGCCGATCACATGGTTACTGTGTGGACTGAAAAAATTATGTAAAGTGTCTAGTACTGAGTACTCAGTAAATATTTAATTGTTGGTATATTAGTATCAGATTGTTAATAATTAACAGCTTTAATTATTATGAGAGACTCTGGGTGGTACACATGGTTAACATGCTTGGCTGCTAGCTAAAAGGCTAGAGGTTTGAGTCCATGCAGAAACACCTTGGATAAAAGGCCTGGTGACCTCCTCCCACAAAATTAGCCATTATAACTCCTGTGCAGTACATTTCTTCTCTCACACAATTGGGTCACCATGAATCAGAATTGGCTACGTGGAAGCTGCACTGAGTCATTATGATTAATTCAAGTGAGGATTTCCACGAGTTAGTAGACCAAGTGCTGATTATGGGTCACTCTTTCTGTTTACATTCCCTTTGGGAATTTATGGCTGGGTGGGGAGAGTATTGTTAGGTGCCATTATGTCATCTCCGACTCATAGCAACACTGTGTACAACAGAACGAGACACTGCCAGGTCCTGTGCCAGCCCCACAATCTCCACTCTACCTGAGCCCATCATTGCGGCCACTGTGTCAATCCATCTTATTGAGGGCCTTCCTCTTTTTTGTTGACCCTCCGCTTTACCCAGCATGATATCCTTCCCTAGAGAATGGTCCCTTCTGACAACATGAGCAAAGGGGAGAGTATGACTGCTTTATTTGAAATGCTGGAGATTATTGACACACGCTCATGGTTCATCAGGAGGATTTCCCCAAACACCTGTTAGCCCATGTTATTGACATTTCCAGCCACACTCACAAGGAGGAGCAGAGGAGTTCCTTAGTACAAAAATACTGAGAATCTATATTTCAGTGCAAGGGTCAGCAAGCTTGTTCTGTAAAAGTGCAGATAGTAAATGTTTGGGCTTTGTGAGCTGTACTACTCTGTCACAGCTAATCAGCCCCTGCGAAACAAAAGCAGCCATAGACAAAAGGTAAAAAGAAAGAGCTTGGCTTTACTGCAGAAAAATCTTTATTTACAAAACCAAATAACAGGCTAGATTTGGCTTCCATGCCACAGTGGCCAACCCCTGTTCTAGGAAATTATGTAAGAAAAGAAGAGGGCTAGCAGTCAAAAGGAGTGGGTAAAGAGAATAGATGAGTTCATCCATTAAGGGAGAAGGAGCTCTGGTAGCATAGTGCCTACAGCACTTGACTGCTAACCAGAAGGCTGGCGGTTCAAACCCACCAGCCACACCTTGGAAGGAAGATGGGGCAATCTACTTCCGTAGCAATACTGCCTCGGAAACCCAAGGAGGTGTTGCTATGAGTTGGGTCCGACTCGAGGGCACATAACAACAACAACAACATTAAGGGACTGTGGGATGGAGACCAGAAAAATTTTGAAAGCCCAATCAAATGAAAAGTTACTTTGGAGAATATACTGTCTACGTAGTCCTTTGCTAGACATGTGGGGAAAATAAAAAGAAAGATATTTGAGACATTGTCTATGTCTTCAGAGGTTACAGTCAACATGGGGCAAATTTAGTAGAGATAGGTAGATAGTTAGAGGCAGTGACCCTAATATTATGTGCTCAAATTTTTCTCCAGTGTATACCTGAGTGGCTGAGAAGATTAAGGCAGGGTTTCTAACCACAGTGATAAAACATGGGAGGAAATAAATTAGCTATATTCCAAGGAGTTTAAAGTGTTTTCTTAGTATTCCATTTATCTCTCTTAATATTATTTTGAACTGGGAACTAGGTCAGGGGAAAAAAAAAAAAAGGTCCATGTCCAGGGAGATCATTGGATAAGTAAGAGACAAATTGACAGCTTAAACCTGTGGCTGTTTTTATATCAGTTTGGAGCTGTTCTTTTTATGCATGTTTACTTACTTTAATAACATTTGCACTTCTAAGTCATTTACAGAATTACTCTTGGTGCCACAGTATCTTGTGTGATATTGTATGTGTCTTAGAAACTAATATTCAGGAATACTGAACAACAGGAAAAAGTAAGTCATTTTCTATGAATGTTTGTTTAAGGCACATTTTCAGATACATGGTTATTTTTCTAAGGCACTGCCAAGTCTGTGATGAATTCCTACCAAGTATTCTCCTGCAAAGTGTTTGCAAGTTCCTTTTAACCTAAGCATCTTCCATACACAATTAAACACCAATGTATGCTTTTTCTCTTTATTATTTCTTAAAAAGCTGCAAAAAACCTGAAAATCTAATAATATCTACTGCTCCAAACTGGTTATGTATCTCTTTTTGCCAGTTCACCACAAATATCTAGTCTGTATTTCATGAATTTTTTGAAAAGCAATTATTATGAAGATTTTAATTATGTCCATATATTCTTAATTACGTGGCTGTATTGTTTAAATATAAATAGGGGTATTAAGCACATCAGCTGCTATTAGTTAGTTAAGGTGGTTAGTTCAACTAAGAGGATTTTTTTAAAATTCAATATTTACTCATTAATAAAGTTGACCTTTTAAGGAATATTAGTCTGTGGATTTAACTCAGTAACCATTAGCAGTAAGGATTTAATTGCAAAGTTTTGCATGAAATGTAACTAAAATCGTGGAAAAATGTCAACATGTTAGAAAAAGTGGCTAATCATTTTCATTCCCTTGGTATTCACTGCAGTAACATTAATCATGATGGAGTCATTCGATCCTAATATAGATGCAATATCTAATTCTGCAGAGATCCAGCTGCAATCTCACAACAATTACTGTCCACCTATCATAAAGTGATGCCAAAAACCCTAATGCAATTATTTTAATGCATTTTGGTCACATTGTACAATAGCATTGAAATTTGCAGATGTTGCAAAAACTTTAGATTGATATGTCTGATTAAAAACACATTACATAGAAAATGTTTTCACTTCAGATGTCTATGCTAGTATTTCAGAAGGAACTCTTTATTCCATTTTTGGAATAGTTCTAATTTACTTCAGTGCTTAAGAAAAGCATTCAAGAAGAATCATTTTGTATTTTTCTCTTCTGCATATTTGCTTTATGGAAATTAATATTTTGTTTTCTAGAACATACACAACTTTTGAAGAGGACATAACAGAAATATTGCAAAAGGCCAGTGACTCTTCAGGTGACTTGCTAACATGGGCCATTTTTCCTGGGAGAAGAGCCCATTGCTGCCTTCTCAGGGTTGCAGGGTTTGCTCAGATGGAGTAAGCACATGTGTTATAATGAGGGTCTTTAACTAGCACTAGCACTGACAAGTTCCCTGATAAGTTATGTTAGCTGCCATGTGCCTCACAACATTTGTTCTGTAATCTTTATTTCACAGCTCACTGCCAGTCAGCTAGGGAAAGGTGTGTCCATGATTTTGCCTTGTCTTTGTGGAGACAGAGTCACGTGGCTACATGGGGGGATACCTACTACCTACCAAATGCCATCAAGTCAACTCTGACTCATGGTGACCCCATGTGTTCCAGAGAAGAATTATGTTTTATAGGGTTTTTAATGGCTGATTTTTCAGAAGTAGATTGCCAGGCCTTTCTTCTGAGGTTCCTCTGGGTAGTCTCAAGCCTCCAACCTTTTGGTTAACAGCTGAGTGCATTAACAGTTTGCACTACCTATGGACTACACATAGTGAGGTAAGAATCTATTGTTACATCCTCCATGTCTTTATCCTCCGTCTCAAGAGGCTGTCTCCCTACTACTCCAACCTCTCATGGAGCTTTTCAGGGAACTCACATTCCTTTTTTCTTATTGAATTCTGTTCACAGTAAAGAATCTGGTAATCAAATAAACATGGAGGGATGCAAGATTAGTAAAGCTACTCATTCTTGAGGTATTTGCTTTTAGAAATAAGTTCGAATCCATGGGCCAATGGGATTAAATCATGATAGTGTAACTTCAGGCATCTGTATGGAGAGGAAAATGATGCTGGTTTTGGTTGTTTGCATTTCTAGAACCCCTGAAATCATACGCAGAGCACCTGCAAATCTTCAGTAACAACAAAAGCCTGAAATACAGTGTTTTGAATAAGCTTGAAGCAGGGTTTGTGGAATGATACTGAGATCCTCAGCCCATAGTTCTTATGTCAAAGGTAGTTGTTCTTGTGTCTTATCACCTTCCAGCTGTGGGGAAAGGGGACAGAGTGAGGGCTGCACATGCCAAGCCAGTTCTTTTAAGGGTAGTGCCTAGAAATTGTAATATATTATGCCATATTCCATTAATTTCCATTTAGTCATACAGCCACTCATAGTTCCAAGGTGAGAAATGTGCCTATGTGCCTAGGTAGATTTGTATTACTTCAAATGAAGAGCAGAACCAATACTGGGGACAAGTTAACAATGTGCCTTACACAACTATTCCAGAGAAAAAGTCTACAACTCTGCCTTTGGCAAATGGATTTATTAAGATACTTCTTAATAAACACATTCTAAATATTATTTGACTATCTATCCTCTTGATTATCATGATAGCAGAACATGGATGGCAACTCTGATGCTCTCTGTACAGCAAGATGTCTTGATGCTTTATCATCTTGTTGTTGTTCAGTGCCCTTGAGTTTATTCTATGTCATAGCAACCCTGTTTGTTAGAACAGAACTGCCCCTTAGGATTTTCTTGACTGCAATCTCTATGGAAGCAGATTGTCAGATCTTTCTTTCACAGAACCATTGGGTGGGTTTTAACCACCAACCTTTTGCAGCTGGGTGGTTAACATGAATATCATGGAAATTCTCTGACCACCTAAACTGGTGCACCTTTCCACCACTTACCCTATTCTAATTTCATTCTCAAAAGCTAAGTGGAGTTACCCATGGAACATGTTGTTGCTCTTGTTAGTTGCTATTGAGACGACTCCAATTCATGACAGCTTTATGTACAACAGAGTGAAATGTTTCCTGGTCCTGCATCAGTCCCAGTATTGTTGCCATGTTTGAGTCCATTGTTGCAGCTACTGTGCCAATCCATCTCACTAGGGGCCTCCTATGCCCTCACTGGCCAAACATGATGTCCTTCCTCTAGTGATTGATCCCTCCTGATGACATGTCCAAAGCAAATGAGTCAAACAGTGTTTTACTGTGATCCATAAAGTTTTCATTAGTTAATTTTTGGAGGTAGATCTCCAGGCCTTTCTTCCTAGTCTGTCTTAGTTTAGAAGCTTCACTGAAATCTTTCCACCATGGGTGACTCTGATGTATTTGCAATACTGGTGAAATAGCATCCAGCATCACAGTAACATGCCAGAAACCTAACTCTTCTTAATATTAATCTCACTTTCACACAAATAGGAGCTCTGGTGGCATAGTGCCTAAGGCATTCGACTACTGACTGGAAGGCTGATGGTTCAAACCCACCAGTTACTCCGTGGCAGGAATAGTGACCAATATAATTCCATAGAGATACCACCTCGGAAACCTAAGGAGGGGTTGCTATGAGTTGGAACTGACTTGACGTATTGAGTTTGTTTTCTTTTCGGATCACACAGAAAGCTATACCTGTCTTTTGAAAAAATTGTCTACAGTAGAATATTTAAAATTTAAATCAAAATGCTTTGTATGTTATCAGTAATTTTCTATCAGGACTGCCAATATTTCTTTAAGTTGAGATTAGATCATATAAGTTTAGTTGCATTTTGTGGCTTGGATAACCATTTTTATTATAATGGAATTTCAGAAATATATAGATCAAATGATATATTTTACATTGATAGAACATAAATTGATACAGTCATTCTGGTAGGTAATTTAGCAACGTTTCTTATGTAAAATATGCCTAGCCTATCATTGAACAATTCTGCTTAATATTCACTCTAGAGTAACACCATGTTTTGGTTATCTAGTGTCACTCTGATAGGAATATACCACAAATGGGATGGCTTGAACAAAAACAGGAGTTTATTCTCTTACAGTTTGGGAGGCCAGAAGTCCAAGTTCAAAGTGTCAGGCTCTAGGGGCTGTGTGAAAGCCCCTTGACCTTGGGCTTTAGCTTTGTCTCTTGTTCCAGGCCCACTGAAGCTAGAGGCATCTCTTCATTTAGGCAGCTGCTAGCTGCTGAGGTTGATAAACCCAAGGTTGACAAGTGAAAAGGCACAGTCTCGATAATACCAAACCATACTGAAGGCCATTGGTTCAAGTCCGTTAAAACTCCCAAGATCAGCAGAGCATGGCAGGCTGCTGAATGAAGACTTGGCTACATGCAGGGTCCAAGTGTGTCAAAAAGCTGGAAACCTTCCTCAAAGTTGCTTCTTATATACTGGGAGTGTCCCCAAAACAGCTACTTAGCTGCTCTAGTAGATTCCACCATGGAGTTAGTTACCACTCTCCCCATGGGAAATAACTACATTGAGCTGCCCAGCTACTCAACCAGGCCCAGCCAAGTTGACACACAACCTTAACTACCATATACCACTTTGTATTCACAGGGAAGCATATGAAGGAGTATTCAAGCAGCTTTATTTGTAAGATTGAACCTCACAAAAGTGCTGATATTTGACAAACTCTGAAATATAGAAATGGCAATTTCATGTGGCTCAATTTAATAATTGGAAACCAAATAATGCTCATGAGCATAGAAAAACTGTAATGTTCATTATTTATCTATTCAGAATATGTTTATTATAATGTTATGCATTACTGTATAGCAGACTACCCCAAGATTTAGTGGCTTAAACAACAATGAACTAGTATTTCTCATGTTGGGCTGGCTGGGCTCAGTTGAGCGATTCTTCCATTCTATATAGAGTCAGTCGGGATTGTCTGGAGCCTGGCTAGGGTCTGGCTGGATGCTTCTCTCTCTGCTTCTTTATGTGATGCTTAGATCTCAAAGGGAAAAACAAAAAGCTTCAATGTGTCTCAATACTTGAGCTCAGAAGTTCTAGAATATCACTTCTACCATATTTAAGGGACAGGGAAAATAATTAGGGGAGTGGCAGTCTTGTACTATGGTGGGAGAAATTGTTGGCAGCCATTTTTAGAAATGATTTACTAAACATACTTAAAATACTATGGAACAGTTAAGATGAATGAATTAATTTGCACATGTTTATCAAAAATATTCTTGACTAAAAACAAGTGGCAGAATAAAACATTCTAAACATGTAGTATTTTCTATTTCTGTATAACAAATTACCACAAACTTAGTTACTTAACAAAATATACTCATTTATTATCTTACAGTTCATGGGTGTGAAGTCTGAGTGGGCTCATCTGGGTTTTCTGCTAAAAGTTTCACAATCTGAAACCAAGGTATCTGTCAGGCTTGGGTCTTATCTGGAGGCTCTGGGGGAAGAATCTGGTGTCAAGTTTATTCATTTTGTTGGTAGAATCCAGTTACTGTGGTTGTTACACTGAGGTCTCTATTTCCTTGATGACAATCACCTGGGGCCACTTTCAACTTTTTGAGGTCATCTGCGTTCCTTGGCACATGGGCCGTTCCATTTTCAGAGCCAGCAATGACTCATCAAATTTTTCTTACGTTTAAAATCTCTGTGACTTCCCCTTTTGCTACTAGCTGGAGAAGACTACTTTTAAAGGGCTTTTGTGATTTATTTAGGCCCACCAGGATAATCTCCCTGTTGAATAACTCAAATCAGCTGCTTGATAACTTTAATTATATTTGTATAATCCCTTCACGCCACATAGCATAACATAATAAGGTTGTGCTATCTTATCAGATTGACAGTTGTGGGAATTAGAGTAGGAAATCTAAGGGCATCATCTTAGAATTCTATCATATATATAAACACATAGATAATACCCTAAATAATAACAAATATATGTGAATATAAATAGAAAGGTACTTCAAATCATACTACCAAATTGTAGAGGTAGACCAGAATTTGGAAAGCAAGTGATATTTAGCATTCATAGTAATGTTTCAGTTTTTTAACAAGGGAATTATATTCCTGAATTAATATAATTAAAAGTAATCAAAAATACTAACATAGAATGTCAAGGGCCAAGTACTCTACCTCCCTGACTCTATATAGAACACTGCCTGCTCCAATGCACAAGAATACCCTTTTATGTCTTGCTAAACTGTCCTCTACTACTTGACTGCCCCAGGATTCATACCCTTATCATTATACCAATCTAATTCATCAAAACCTTGCCCAGGGCCGACATTCACCAGATTGTGCCTTCATACCCATATACTTGTTATAATATTGGAATACTGCCACACTGGTTGGTAAATAGCCAAGTCTCCTGAGTGTCATATAACCAACTGAAATGTCCTTTCATCCCTGTAAGACTTTTAGGTACCTTTCTCTCCCTGAGACGCTTGGACCTCCCTGGACTTCTGCTCTGGTTACCTAGTGCCACTCTGACAAGAAATATGCCACCAATGGGATGGCCTTAACAAACAGGAGTTTATTCTTACAATTTGGAGGCTTTAAGTCCAAGTTCAAAGTGCCAGGCTCTAGGGGCTGGGTGAAATCCCCTCAACCTTGGGGTCCAGCTCTGCCTCCTGCTCCCAGCCCACTGGAGCTAGAGGCTTTTCTTAACTCAGACAGCTGCTGGGTGCTGAGGCTGACAAACCCAAGGTTGATAAGTAAAAAGGCACAGTCCTGATGTTACCAAACCACACAGCAGGCCATTAACTTAAGTCCATTGCAAGTCCCCAGGTTGGCAGAGCATGACAGGCTGCTGAACAATGACTTGGCTACATGCAGGGCCCAAACATACCATATAGGCTATAGACTATTCACCAAGGCTTCTGCTTATATACAGGAAGCAGGCCACATTCCCTAAGGCAGCTATTCAGCTGCTTGTGGTAGATCCCACCATGGAGTTGATTGCCAGTCTCATCATGGGGAATAATACCACCAGCTGCCCAGCCACTCAACCAAGCACAGCCAAGATGACACACAAACAAAACCACCACAACTTCTAAGACTTTCTGCAGCCTAGCAACAAGGTTAATACCTGATATGCCCAGGACCTTCCAAGACTGCACCAGTGCTAAAACCATACTCATTGTACAGTGCTCTCCCATCCTCAGTGTTTGTTATGTATTACAAACATTACTCCTTGCCTACTTTAGGTTATAGAAGTAATAATTCAGAAGGTAAATTATTTCACTTACATCTATTCCTTTTCCTTTATCCAGTGCAGGAACCATACCTATTTTCTGTGCAATCCCTAACAATAATCAGTACATGTCCTTCCCAGCTTTGACTAGCTAGAGCAGAAACCACTGCAGAGACATTTTTGTGTCCTCTTTTTCACCCTTTAGGAGGAGGAAAGCCATTGCTACATTTCCAATAAAATAAAGTTCTGCATTAATGACAAGAGATTGGTCACACCATTAGATGTCATGACATTTTATTATAAAATCCACATGGAGAGAAGGATTTGTTACCTGTCTCCAGGGTAAGTGACATAAAGTTTTACTGAGTGAGCTTTACTCAGAAATCACTGCTAGGTATCAAGCTTCATATGTAGTAATGTGAGGAAGTTCAGGCAACTGTAAATGGTGTACAGTGCTGCTGTTCCAGCAGTTTTTGATTGAAAAGTAAGCCATGGATACAAAATCCTAACTGAGTGATCTTCTGGGAAAATCTTTTATGCACAGACTACAAGTGTATATTTTGTCAGGTCTATTTCACATCAACATAGTTAGTATTTTTTTTTTTTTTTTATAATTTAATGAAATAAGTTATTGTAAGCCTTCTGTTCAATGGTATGATCTTGCCTTCCATGACGAAGACCTGGGTTTTATTCCTGGCCAGTACACCTCATGTACAACCACTACTTGTCTGTGGATGGAAGTTTGCATGTTGCTATGCTGCTGAACAGATTTCAGCTGAACTTCCAGGCTAACTAGGGAGAAAGGCCTGGTGATATACTTCCAAAATTCAGCCAATGAAAATTCTTTGGATCACAATGGTGTGATTTCCCACTGATCGTAGGGATGGTACAGGACCGGGGAGCATTTCATTCTGTTGTTCAATCATAGTGAGTTGTGGCTAACTCAGTGACACTTGACAACAACGAAGTTATTAGCAATGTTGTTGTTGTTATGTGCCGTCAAGTCAGGCCCGACTCATAGTGACCCTTCCTTTGGTTTCTGAGGCAGTATCACTACAGAAGTAGTTTGCCCCATCTTCCTTCTGAGGAGTGGCTGGTGAGTTTGAACCGCCAGCCTTCTGGTTAGCAGTCAAGTGCCTTAGGCACTATGCTACCAGAGCTCTTGTTATTAGCAATAGTAATAGCTATTATTTATTGAAATATTACCTCATAGCAGACACTATGGCAAGCATTTGCAATGCAGCATACAATTTAATCTTCACAAGAACTCTATCAAGAAGGGATTGTTATCTCTTTTTTACAGATAAGGAAATGAAGACATAACCTCTTAAGTAAACTGACTTAGGTCACGTAATGAGAAAGGGTCAAGACCTGCATGTTGTATCTAGCCTAATCTAGCGCCTGAGTCCCTCTATGTATTACTTCCTTTCTTAGATCACACTAGTTTCCTTAAAGGAGCTCTTGTGGTATAGTCCCACTAGCCACTCCTCAGAAGGAAGATTGAGCAATCTACTTCCGTAGAAATAACCACCTCGGAAACCCAAGCAGGGGTCGCTATGAGTTGGATCCGACTTGACAGCAGTGAGTTTTTTTTTTTTGGTCACCGTACTGGATAAGTCATTTGGCTGCTAACAAAAAGGTTACTGGTTTGAACCCACCAGCCACTCAGCTGGAGAAAGATGAGACTCTGCTTCTATAAAGATTTATAGCCTTAGAAACCCAATGGGGGTGGGGTTGCTGAGTCAGAATTGACTCGACAGCAGTGGGGCAGTGGGATTTTTTGTTTGTTTGTTTGTTTGCTTAGAGTTGAATACATAAATTCCCAGCATTCTGGATTTGCCATGTTATTGGGCAATGGCTGGAGCTGGTTGAAAAGAATAGCATTACCATGGCAAAACACAGTAAAGTGACTCATAAAAGAAAAAAAAAAGGACAAAACTAAAACATACCAGAAATTATTGCCCAAGAACAGCTGTGGCCAAACACAAAAACTTGTTTTAAAAGTGTTTAATGTTTTTTCTGTAATATATATGTGTATATGTGTTTGCATTTGTATGTATATATATTCATGTATATGTGTGTATGTGTGTATACACATATAAACCAACCAAAAAACCAAACACACTGCCATCGAGTTGACTCATAGTGCCCGCTCCTTGGGTTTCTGAGGTGGTACCACTATAGAAGTAGATTGCCCAACCTTTCTTCTGTATACACACATATATATATGCATATATGTATGTATATAAAATTTTGTAGCTCCTAGATAAGAAATCTGTGGGGAAATTACTAATTGAAAATCACTTTTTTATTTTGGTTAACCTGCATTTTTCCATTTTATTTTGATTCCATCCTGAGAGATCATTGCACAGTCATTTTAGCCTATAGAGTTACTTTTCCATTTTTCTGTTCATTCTTTATTTCCCTGCATAGTGCCTAAGGCACTTGACTGCTAACCAGAAGGCTGGTGGTTCAAACCCACCAGCCACTCCTCGGAAAGAAGGTTGGGCAATCTACTTCCGTAGTGATCCTGTCTCAGAAACCCAAGAAGGGGTTGCTATGAGTCATGTCCAACTCGATGGCACACAACAACAACAACAGCACTGAAAAGTGTATTCTCTAAAGCTTTTTGAGTGGTAGATACTGAATGTAAACCCCAGCAATTTGCAGGATTTTACAGTAAGAGATTTGTTTTCTCTGGTATTTATCACCACACTATTTCATGTCAGGGAGCTCTGGTGGTACAGTGGGGAAAGTCTCTGGCTGTTAACCAAAAGGTCAGTGGTTCAAATCCATCACCTGCTCTGTGGGAGAAAGTTGAGATAGTCTCGTTATGTAAAGATTTATAGCCTTGGAAACCCTAGAGGGCAGTTCTACTCTGCCTATAGGGTCACTTTGAGTCAGTCGGAGTCAATCAATGGCAGTAGGTCTGGTTTGAATTTAGTTTTTAGCATGTTGTAAGTCAGTGACACTTCACTTATAAGTGAGAGGCTCAAGACATTGATGCGAGCATCATATTTCCTCACATCTTCAGTTTAGCAGTCTGTAATTTATCTTGGCAGAGTTCCCCTACTTTAATTAAGATTGTTTTTCTCTATTTCTTATCCTACATCAATAAATCTAATCTTTTATTATTTATCTAAATATTAATTTTTCCTCTTCAATTCTTTTGTGTTTGTGTACTGGTTGTATAGAATTAAACTATGTGGAAAAAAAATCTTTTCCTTCTTTTAAATCCAAAATTGTTCATTATACTCATAGGTAGATACACGTTTCTGCCTAATTCATTATGTATTCTAAGATAGACTTTCTCAGTAATACTATTTTATTATAAATTGCTTTCCTTTTCTCCTCTGTATTATAGTGAGGGCATCATATTGATTTTTTTCTTGATATAATGTTGTAGATAAGTTATATTATCTATTAATTTCATTTGAAGATAGTAAAGTTGGCATTACATAACGTTTGGTATAAAATGGAACATTGCATCTGATAGGATTGAAACCACTGCCATAAATAATCTGGCACAATTTAAAATGTGAGAACATACAAATTCTAAGTAAAAGGTAGTAGCAGCAGTCGCTGGGTGGTCAGAGAAAGAGGTAAGGTAAGGAAGTTAAGAGGAGAATTAAGTAGGGAGATGTTGTTCAGACAGGAGCAGCATAGTAAGGGAGCCAAAAATCCCAAACCCACACCACTGAGTTGATTCAGACTCATAGCGACTTGCATAAAACTTCCAAGGTTGTAAATCTTTACAGAAGTAGATTTCCTCATCTTCTTCCTGTGGAGCAGCTGTTGAGTTTGAACCACTGACCTTCTTGTTAGTAGCCAAATGCCTTACCCATTGAGCCACCAGAGCTCTTTATGGTAGGAGGGAAACCTCAGATTTCATTGAAAAGAGGAAGATTTGGGGGCTCTGGGGCAGAGAAAGAGATTCTTTCCCATTTTGAGAGATGAATCAGGCAAGGCCTGAAAGTGGGAGACTGGGGACCAAATGCTGGAGTCCACAGAAATGCACAAAGGACTTCTGTAAAACTGTGAATGAGGCATACCTTATCAACTAATTTATTGAGTTAGTGCTCTCGTGAGTCAGAGAGAGTGACACAGCTTTTACAAGGTTTCAGAAGAAGATGGTATAGAATTTAACAACTGGCTTTGTTCAGGCCCTGTGCTGCCTTTAAAGCAGGAACTATAATTATCTTCATCTGAGGCAGCATATATAGAATTTTAGGAACTAAGTATCAAATAGTTTCAAATTAGATAAAAGCAAGGATTCTAAGAGGACAGACATATATTAACTTGGGTGAAAGGAAAGGCAATATGTAATAAGGGGAAGTCAGCACAAAAATTATTAAGGCAAAGGAAGATGCTGGGAGGAACACGAGTTAGACAACAAAGGTAAATGCTCTTAGGGGCATAATCCTGCAATAACGGTCATAATAAGCTACAAGTGGATACATAGATAGATACACAAGCTGAATAGGTGTAGGAAGATGAATGGGACTAGCCCTACAAATGTCTGTAGGTTTGACAGAGGATATTTCTACATATGCTTTTATAAGTACTGCAAATATATCCATGCATACAATAGAACATACAGGGGGCAAAGCTGTGAAAATTTCTTAGCCATAACCAAATAACTTGAGGGAATGAGCACTAGGCTTAGAGTCTCTGGACCATATAGTCTTGCAGTACATCAAGGTCAATTAGCATAACATAGTCCACAACGACAATGTCCTATGTCCCACTTGGTTGAGTAGCTACCAAAGTCTTAAAGCACCTAAGGTGCGACTAATAATATCAAATTTGTTTTTTTTAAAGTAGAGTGAACAAAATCAAAGATACAGGAATCAATTAATGCAAAGGACTTTTGGCCCCCACAGACCTCAGGTTCCATGACCCTGAGACCAGAAGAAGTTGATGGTGCCCAGCTATTACTACTAACCACTCTTAAAAGGATCAGAATAGAAAATCCTGGATAGAGTGGGATAAAAATGTGGAACAAAACTCAAAATTACAAAAAGATCAAGTTTGCTGGTCTGATGGAGACTATAGCCCTTAGCCCCCCTTTAAGCCTTGATGTGAATTCACCCCCGTGGCTCAACTTTCAGCCAAATAATAGGTAGGCCTTATAAGGTCAACAATAACATCAGGGAAGTATGCACTCCTTAAAACGATCAACCATTTTAATCAGAAAGGGCATCATTTGCCTGGTGAATAAAGCTCAGAAGGTTGGAAGGGATAAGAAAGAAGGACAAATGGAAACAAGAAACACAGGAAAGAAGAGGGAAAAGGGCTATTACATTGTGGGGATTGCAATGAGTGTCATGAAACAAAACGTGTATGAATTGTTGAATGGGAAACCATTTGCTCTGTAAACTTTGACCCAATCACAATGAAAAGTTGTTGTTTGTTTTTTTTTTTTTTAAAAGAAGAAGAAGCTACAGGTATCCTGGAATTAGGGAAGAAAAATAAAGAAACAGCAGGATTTTCACACAAAGGAATGAAACTGGAATTTTGATAGCAAGAAGCAAATAAAGAGGTGTGTTCAAAGAAGATTCAGAGAGAAAAAATAAAGCTCTCATAACATTTATCCCTATTGATAAATGTGTATTTATTTCTTTGTTAAACTGTGGCTTCTTTCCCACTTGAATGGCAGCTCCAGGATGAATGTATGTAATTGTATGTATAGTATGTTTTATTACACATATGTTCTAACAGCCTGGTGCCTGGAACTGAGTAGCTGTTCAGTACAGATTTGTTGACTGAAGGATGGAGAGAATGAGTTGAATATCTGCATTAAACATTGGTGCACTACCATTCTGGTTTCTAATGATCTTCTGTTGCTATAAGAATTATTAATATGGAAAATAATGAGATTAGTTCCAGTGGTGCAGTATTTTCATTGTATAATGCTGGCAAAGCTATTAACAGCAGAGATGTGCATCAAGCCCCAGTGTACAAATAAATGGCTAGCACATTTTGAGCCATAAATGTTTTGGGGAAATAGCCAAGCAAAATGTTTGTGTAGCAGAACCTACATCTTGTCTGAATACAGATTAGATCATTAAGAAGCAACACATTTCATCCACTTATCATCATTTGCATACAGTGAAGTCTATTAATTGAATGGGTATGGAGAACAGTGATACACCATCTCATTCTATCAGAGGACTACTTCTCTGTCTTTATCAATAAATTCTACCTTTAATCCAGAGGATTGATTAAAAGAAGAAACAGCAATTATTCTGGACTGTCCTTTTTGGTCTTTGTATTCGTTTGTCACTGGATTTGTAAATTTCACTAGTAAGTTAGTTAGTTTAGTTATAGAATGCTCCAGGGGTCACACATTAGGTCTGAACTCATTTATAAGAGTAAATGAAAGTAAATAGGTAAGAAAGTGCCAGCAACCTCTCTTGGTATCAGAAGGAAAGCCAAATGGAACTGGACATCAGATAGCATAGCAGTTTGTTCATTCAGACTTTTAATTAAACTCAGAGATTAATAGATCTCAGGATGATTTGTTTTAACAAGTTGTGTGGCTGAAAATTCTCCTTGCTTCTACCTCTTAACATTCTTTACTCTTGAAAAGTCACTCTCCAGATTATTTTTTTAACCCATTCAAGTGATGCCCATGTGATGGTATTGTTATTTTATAAATGAATGACTGTATTGTAGACAATATGTGGTAACACAAAACATTTCCTCTAGAATTGTCTCATAGCTCCTTATTATACCAAATGCTCCCTGACCCTTCAGTAACTCCAGCTTCCTCTTTTTTCTTCATTAATCATTATCCAGACTGACACAAGGAAACTTGACTATCACATTGTTACATCATTATAAAACACATGTGACTTTGACATGTGTTTTATAATGATGTAAGGAATTATCTATTGGGATCAAATTGACAACAGCTCAGTAGGTTGGAAGGGAAGCTTAGAGGGCAGTGAGTTCAAGATAATGGTGTTGGAAAAGGATAGCAAGTTGGTAGCACAACTTGAAGAGTGTAACCAATGTCACTGAATTGTATATGTAGAAATTATTGAAATGGCGTACCGTTAGCTATGTATACTTTCACCAAACGAACAAACAAACTAAAAAAAAACTAATTTCACAGGTATTTTTAAGAAATTCAAACAAAAATATCAATGGATTCCAAATTATTTTAATATGGTGTTTCACTAGGCTTCAGAAAGAAATTGGAATAAATCTGAGCACATTGTTTAGACACTTCCTACACTAGAACAAATGAAAGCTTCCCACATACTGAGAATTTTTCTTGTCCACAGCTGTTCTGCATTGTATGGGCAGTGCCTGGCATGAAGTGGGTTCAGTGAGTGGTGATGAATGACCACAGAGAACTTTAGTAGTTCTGATAGTACAGCTCCTACAACTTACAAATGAAGACCTTGACCTAGAGTCGTAAACTGATTGATCCAAGGTCACACAGATGTGGCAGTGCTGTAAGTAGAAACTCCTGAGAAAAGATTCAGGTAGCAGGTATTTGTTGTTTTAGTCTCTTAGAAATTTGTGTGCTTTGTGATTGGTTATTATGTGTGGAAAGCTCAATCAAGTATATGTTGGGGACACTTATTACCAATAGTATTCCTAGCTTTTTTCACCCTCTCTCACCTACTATGCCTCAGAGAAGAAGTGACATTTGGTTCTGGTTGTCATTTGGAGTCTGTCTATTCTAGTCTTCCCTCTGCGGTCCAGGAGGGGTCCTGCCTCTGTATAGGACAGTTGTCCAGGAATAGGGCAGTGTATCTAAATCAGTGATGAAGTAACTAGTGAGCTTGCTTGTCCATTGTCCTAAGCTATATGCCAATAACAGCATGATCAGGAACAAAGGCCATATTTGATTATTCATTTACCTGGAAGCCTCTTTCTGTTCATTCCAAGACGAAACAAGAAGGAAAAAGTGTGTAGTAGTTAAGATCGTGTGTCAACTTGGCTGGGCCATAGTTTTGAGTGGATGGGAAGCTGGATATGATTATTGTCCATGATGAAATTGTAATCACCTCCATGGTAGAACCTGCTGTGAGCAGCTAAGTAGTTGCCTTCAAGGTGTGGCCTGTTTCCAGTATGTAAGGAGAAGCTTTGAAAAAGATCTCTAGCTTGTTGGCACAGTTTGGATTCTGCATTTAGATGAGTCTTCATCTCTAGCTCCTGGACTTGAACCAGTGGCCTGCCATGTGCCTCTTGATCTTGGGATTGTGCCATTCTGCTTTCTGACCTTGAGTTTGTTAGCCTCAGCAGTCAGAAGCTGCATGAGTTATGAGAAGCCTTCAGCTCCAGTGGGCCTGGAATAAAAGGCAGAGCTATAGCCCCAGCCCAAGGGACCTTCACCCAGCCCCTAGAGCTGTCACTCTGCACTGGGACTTCTAGCTTCCTAAACTGTAAGAGAATAAATTCCTGTTTGTTAAAGCCATCCATTTATGGTATTTCTGTTATAGCAGCACTAGAGAACCAAAATGAGGTGTGCCTCTTAATACCACCTAAAACTGTAATAGTAGAACAAAAATTTGCAACTTCCCCCAAATCAGTCAATTCCATCACCTAAAGATAAACACTGATGAAAATATATTTTATGTGTTTGTGTGCATTTATGAATCTCACTCAGGGTCAACAAAGTATAGTCATACTGGTAATAAAGTTTCTCTTTCTGATTTCTTAAAGTTTTATTTAGAATACTGAAAAATTTAAAGGCAACCTAGGTCATTGCTGCATTAAATGCTGCGTCATCTCTAAAATTTGCCTGGAAGTTAGGTTCCTGATGCTATTAATAGATTGTCACACATTTTGAGGACTTTTACTCAGGATTATTTTGCTGTACTATACGCTTGTGAAGGAGCTCTGGTGGCATAGTGGTTAACACATTTGGCTGCTAACCAAAAAGGTCAGTGGTTTGAACCCACCACCCACTCCAAGGGAGAAAGATGAAGCAGTTAGCTTCTGTAAAGATTTGCAGCTTTAGAAACCCTATGAGGCAGTCCTACTTTGTCCTAGGGGGTTGCTATGAGTGGGAATCAACTTAATGGCAGTGTGTGTGGTTTGGATACTCTTGTGAAGATAGTATCATTGTGAATGCTATCACATACTATGTTATTATTCACACCAGGAGTTAGCAAACTACACATTATAGGCCGAATCTGCCCTATCCCACCTGCTTATATATGCCCAACTAGCTAAGCATAGTTTTTATATTTTTAAAAGTATATTTATAAAAAGAGAAGAATATGTGACAGAGACCTTATATAGTCCACAAATCCTAAAATATTCAATATTTGGTACTTTACATAAAAAGTTTTTCAACTCCTGTAATCAGTCAAGATTATATTTGAGTGAGTTTTTCATGAGTATTATTCCTTCACTTCAGAAAGAGATGAGGTATAGCCGTGTGAAAAATGCTTTGAAACTTAGGGGAAGTGTATGTAAGCAAATGCCCGAGTGCCTGATGTAAGTGTATGAATGCTCTTTGTACTGTTGCTTAGTGATGCTGAGTTCAATGGATGTGGTTGCAGGCTTCTGGAAAGAAGTAGCTTCCAGGAGTGCACAATTTTATTTTCTCAGTTGAAGGGCAGGAGTGAAATTGACCTTTTAGAGCCAAATCTTTGAGGCAGACACCACACCATATAGATGTGTCTTTGGTTGGTGATGTGAGGAAAGGGAATTATTTTCAGAGAATCATAAAGACATCTGGCTAACCATGTACATATGATATCTTATATATTACTTTTTTAGCCATTTTTTATTGTGGTGACACACAGACATTAAATATATTACAAAATGTTTGCTAATTCAATGAGTTTTACATGTATAATTCTGTTACAGTGATTGTTTGTCATGTTGTGAAACCATTACCACTATCCTTTCCTGAATTTTTCCGTCACTATTAATACACACTCAGTGCCTTCTAAGCAATGAAAGCAACCCCGGAAAGTATGTTTTCACATTTTACAGGTGAGGAAATCAACAGTCTCTGTGTCTAAACAAACTGCTATTGATCTCACAGATAGTAAAGAGAATCCAGATTTGAAACCAGATTATATGGTCCTAACTATTCCTGAGATTTTCCCTTACCACACACACACTGTATTTTATACCTATGATGCCATTACGATAAATGTTGATGGTAAGTTCCGTGGTGAAACAATACACCATTCATTTCTTTTTCTTTAGTATTCACGACCATATCCAGTCATGTGCTTGCTTCCCTGGCTTTCCTTTTCTTTATGCACCAACCCTTAATGCCATGCTAGTTCCAAAATGCACTATACCTTTTCAAGCTTCCATGAATTATTGAATGGTGCTCCCTCTGCCAGGGATGTCCTTCCTGTTTTCTCTAGTCAGAAACTCTTACTCAGCCTTCAAAACCCAAGTTAAATGATGTCCTCCAGATAGTCAGGATCCATTGAACACTCTAGAATTGTTTTTTACATATGTCTGGATGGCAGAAAAAAATTAAAAAGTCTTTTACCTTTCTTTTTCAATTGTGAACCCCAGGAACCAAGATCAAAGATCACTGCTGTGTTTCCAGAAGTTTTGTGAGATTTCCTTAGATATTAGTGACTCTATGAATGAGAGAAGGAATGAATAAACATAGAAAAATGAATGAAGGAATGAATAAGAGTTGCTTTCTTACTCAGGTACAGAATATGTGTGTTGTATTCCTGGCAGAATTCAGTCTCCATTTGTCCATTAGAACCTACCACCACCTTTTTTTTTTTTTTCTTTCTTTCTTATCTATCTATCTATCTATCTAGTGATTTGGGTGAAAATTTACAGAGCACATTCATTTTCCATACAGCAGTTCACATACACTTTGTCTCATGACATTGACCACAGTTTACCACAATGCATCAGCTCCCCTCCCACTTCTTCCCCATAGTTGCCTCTTCCATGTGTCCATCCCTCCATGCACTCCTGTCCCCTGAACTGTCTCCCTGTGCATAAGTAGCCCTTCTTTCTCCCATGATTGTTCTCTCCAAGGAGTGTATCTACCTCAGGTAAATGTTCAATTCATATGCCTGTCTATTGTTTGGCTGGAAGCCACAGGTGTGGTTATAATTCCAGACCTGAAGTGCAGCTAGGGGCCATAGTCCCAGCCGTTCTGCCAGGCTCTATTGGACCAGCAAACCTGGTCCCCCCTCCCTTTTTTTTTTTCTCCAAGTATTTTGAGTTTTGTTCCACTTTGTTCTCCCTCTCTATCAAAGATCTCCTACATAGATCCCCTTCCAAGTGGTTGACAGTGATAGCCAGGCACCATCTAGTTCTTCTGGTATCATAGTCGTATAGGCTGCAGATCAGATGGTGTACCAGTTGCTAGGACTAATTGTTTCCATGAATTTTTGAATTTCTGCATTCTTCTTTACTCTGGACGAGGAGAGACCCATCATTGCATCTAGATGGCAGCTTGCTAGCTTTTAAGGTCCCAGTCGCTACTTGCCAAAGTAGGAGGTAGAACAATGTTTTATATAGTATGTTATGTCAACTGAGCTTGATATCCTCTGCATCTTTGGTCCCAAGCCCACAGGTTCAACTACTCGGTCCCTCTGGGTAGCTGGCTGTGACCAAGTAGTGACCACAACCTTGCCTCTCATCAGCTCTACTATACACCTTGAAATTCTGATCATTCACATAAGCTTATAGTACCATTGTCTGCCAACCCTAGACATGTTCTTGGATACACTGTCCACTTCATAGACATACCTAATAGTTCAGCCTGTCTACCCATCTATCTACCCATATACCCATGTTTGCCTTCACTGACAATGCAGTACTGTATTTGGAAAAGGGTTCATCTTTGTTGTCTGTACCTCCCGTGCACTTCTCTATGTCTTTCTCTTCCTCAGTGCCACCATATTGGTCACTCACATTTGGTACATTGCCCTTCTCATCACCCAAATCAATACTTATCTCTAGCTATCTAACAGTGTTCCTTCTCGTCCCCTCCCACCCCTGGTAACCAACAAAGAAAATTTCCTTCCTTAGATAAACCTTTCCTTAACTTTTACAATAACGGACTAACACAATAGTTGTCCTTTTGTGATTGACTTATTTCACTCAGCATAATGTCCTCCAAGTTCATCAACATTAGGTGGTGTTTTGCAGATTCTACATTATTCTTTAGCATTGCATGGTATTCCACTGTGTGTATGTATCATAGTTTGGTTATCCATTCCTCAGCTGATAGACATCTACATTGTTTCCATCTTTTGGCTATTGTAAATAGTGCTGTGACAAACATGGGTGTGAATATACCTGTTCTTGTCATGGCTCTCACTTCTTTAGGGTATATACCTAGTAATGGAATGGCTGGGTCAAATGATATTTCTAATTCCAACTTTTGAAGGAATCGCTATACTGCTTTCCACAGTGGTTGTATCATTTGACAGTCACACCAGCAGTGTATGAGAGTCCCAATCTCTCGACAACCTCACCAGCATTTATTATTTTCTGTCTTGTTGAACTTTGCTACTAGTGCTGGAGCAAGATGGTATCTTTTTGTTTTGATTTGCATCTCTTTAATAGCTAATGATCGTGAGCATTTCTTCATATGTTTGTTGGCCGCTTGAATATCGTCCTTGGTGAAGTGTCTATTAATGTTTTTTGCCCATTTTTTAATTGGATTGTTTGTCTTTTTATTATTGAGGTGTTGGAGTTTTTATAAATTCTAGAGATAAGTCCCTTATCAGATATGTCGTTACCAAATATTTTTTCCCAATCTGTAGGTTCTCTTTTGACTCTTTTGGAGAAGTTTTTGGAAGCACACAAAATTTTAATTTTTAGAAGGTCTTAATCATCTGGTTTCTCTTCTGCTGCTTGTGCATTTTGAGTTATTCTTGATAGTATATTTATGCCATATATTAGGACTCCCAAATTTGCCCCTAGATTTTCCTTGAGGAACTGTATAGTTTTAGGTTTCACATTTAAGTCTTCGATCAATCTGGAGTTCGTTTTTGTGTATGGCGTGAGATACAGGTCTTGTTTCATTTTTCTGCAAATGGATCTCCAGTTTTGCCAGCACCATTTATTAAACAAACATTCTCTT
>NW_006921591.1:3195753-3196726 GCF_000298275.1 Orycteropus afer afer
AGTACAATGTTGAATAGAAGTGGTGATAGCGGGCATCCTTGTCTGGTTCCTGTTCTCAAGAGGAATCCTTTCAGTCTCTCTCCATTGAGAATAATATTGGCTGTTGGTTTTGCATAAATGCCCTTTATTATGTTGAAGGACATCCCTTCTATTCCTAATTTGCTGAGAGTTTTGATCAGGAATGGGTGTTGAATTTTATCAAATGCCTTTTCTACATCAATTGATATGATCATGTGGTTCTCCTTTCTTTTATTTATGTGGTGGATGATGTTGATTTTTTTTCTAATGTTGAACCATCCCTGCATACCTGATATGAACCCCACTTGGTCATAATGAATTATTTTCTTGATATGTTATTGGAGTCTATTGGCTAGGATTTTGTTGAAGATTTTTGCATCTATGTTCATAAATGATATAGTTCTGTAGTTTTCCTTTAGAGTGATGTCTTTGCCTCATTTTGGTATCAAGTTTATGCTTGCTTCATAAAAGGAGTTATGGAGGATTCCATCCTTTTCTATGTTTTGGAATAGTTTGAGTAAGATTGGTATCAGTTTTCCTCTGAATGTTTTGTAGAATTCTCCAGTGAATCCTCTGGACCAGGATTTTTTTGTTGTTGGTAATTTTTGATGACCTGTTCAATTTCTTCTTTTGTGATGGTCCTGTTCAACTTTTCCATATCAATCTATGCTAGTTTAGGTAAGTGATATGTTTCTAGAAGTTTTTCCAATTCTTCCAGATTTTAAAATTTGTTTGAGTATAGTTCTTCATAGTATCCTGACATTATCCTTTTTATTTCAGTTGGTTCTGTTGTGATCTCACCCTCTTTTTTTTATTGTGATTTGGGTGATGATTTACAGAGCAAATTCACTTTCCATACAGCAGTTCACATAAACTTTGTCTCATGACATTGACCACAGTTTACCACAATGCAACAGCTCCCCTCCCACTTCCTTTCCATAGTTAGTTCTTCCCA
>NW_006921591.1:3199331-3213657 GCF_000298275.1 Orycteropus afer afer
TCAGGGAAGTTCTCCTCCAGCAAATCTTGGACAATTTTCTCAGTGGTTTTGTTTTTCTCTTCCTGTTCTGGAATTCCAATGACACGTAAGTTGTTCCTTTTGATGATATCCCACATGAATCTTAGGTTTTCTTCATTTTGTTTTGATTTTTTTTTTCCTGACTGATCCCTTTTCAAAGAAGTATTCATGTATTTGTCTTCCATCTCATTAATTCTGTCTTCCATTGCATGAATTCTTCTCCTTTTCCCTTCCAATGTGTTATCTATTTCTGACAATTTAGTATTACTCTTCTGTATTTCTATCTGTAGATTTAGAATCATTTCTAATTTTTCATTTGTTTTGTTGTTTTGTTCTTGTGTTTTCTTCCAAAAATTTTCTAGGGTTTTTTTCTGTGTTTTCTTTACTCTGGCTCTCAGTCCTTTGAAGATACGTAAATATACTTCTTTTGAATTCCTTATCAGAGAGTTCCAATGCTGCTTCTTCCTCAGGGATGTGTTCTGGTTCCGTGTCCTGTTCACTTGTTTCTACCACTTTATCCTGCTTCTTTGTGTGGACTGTGATGGTCTGTTGTCTCCAAGACATCGTGGAGTTGTTGTATTTAGATCTCTGTTAGCTGATTATGAAGAGCAGCCTACAGTCATTTGGGCTCTTCTTGGTGGCTTTTTGTTGTTGGCCCTTTGGTGGAGAAGGAGGTAATGGCTCTCGCTCAGTAAGTGAAATTTCAGTAGGTGTGGGTATAGTTGTGTCTTATGGGGACTTTGCTGTCTCCCACTCAATTAGACAGAAATTACAATTGAATAACCATCAAAAAACTAAAAGCACATAGACAAAAAACACACCATGTAATAACACAGGAACAGTAAGCAAAGAAGAAAAAAGGGAAAAAGAAGAAGAAAAAACAAGAAAACCTGCAATATCTGGCATAGAGCACTAAGAGAAAAAAAGTACAGAAGGAGAATAATGAAGGAAAAAGAAAGGGTAAAAATGCAAAAAGAGAAACAAGGAATGGGGTTAACCATGAGAAAAAAGGGGGAAAAAAAACTAAAAAAAAAAAAAATTCAACCAGGAACAAGGAAAAGAAAAAATGCTGAAAACTAGGACCTGGGAGGGGAAGAATAAGAATAATAGTAAAAAAGGACAAAAGTATTAATAATAATAGTTGTTTAAAACATACAAATACAAGCAAACTAATCACCAGAAAAAAGAAAGCACAAAAGAGGAAAAGAAAAAGAAAAAACAATCAGTGAAGGACAGGGCAGGGCATCCAGGCTCCATCTGAGCACATAGACTGAGATGGAGTTCCTGTGGACCCAGAAGGTCTGTGGGAGTGTGGGATAGCCATACCTCTGTTCACCAAGCGGGTGTGGGGTATAAGAGTAACAAGAGGAATGTTGCACCTTTTCAGTCTTGCAGGTCCAGAGTGTCTTTGGGTTTGCTGGCAAGCAGAATGTGTTCTTAAGCCCCAGGAATCTGCAAGAGTGTTGTCTCTTTAAATATCCAAAATAGTCAAGCCAGTTGTAAACATTCAAAATGGTGGTGCCCTCTGGACTGGCAAAAGTCCACAGCTCAGCCCACATGTCTCTTCACCTTCTCCGTTTATTCCCCAGCCACCAGAGCAGTCCTCCGTGCAGTCCCTGGCTAGAAGGGCTGATTTTTAGGTTAATTCTTAGGTCCTACCACCACTCAGGAATCTCCAAATCGTCTGTGCCATGCCATCAGGATTGCTTAGGATTGCTGCCAGACCAGAGCTCCATCTGTCTCCTTTTTTGGTATTTTCATGCAAATTCTTCTGCTACTTGGGGTTTATTCCACTTCTTTATCCATCCCTTCAAGGCTCAGGGGTCTAGGATTATCTTCTGTGTCTGTGTTAATTGCTTTCTCTTTTCTTTGTTGAAGAGGGTCTGTGTAGTCTTTGTGCCTAGTCCGCCATCTTACTGGAACTCCTAGAACCTACCACCACCTTAATAATTTTCTATCCAGTAAGGTACTGGGATACATGCTAACCCATTGCTAAATCTTATAAACACTGTGTGATCAACCTGAGTTCATATAGGGCATTAGTAAAAGGACCCCAATTAAATGGTATTTTACCTCTGCATCAGATTTCTCTGAGCTGATATTGTCATCACTGCTTGCTGTTGTATTAATATCTTCTTCCTCAATCTCCAGCATATCCTCAGTGACTCTAGTCCTATTGTTGTCCATGGGCTGGATGAGTTTACACTGGATAAGTTCCTGACTGGGCCTAACCTTTAGGGCATACATATAGCCGATAAATATTTGAAAATCCAATGTCTTATCTCTCATAATATCTAAGGTACTTTTACTTGGGTAAAATTGTTTGTCCTTTCTGCTATGCAGGTACCCATAAAATAAAGTACTTGTACTCCTTTCATAGGTGAATCTGAGAAACCATTAAATATAAATATTAAAATATTATTGAGTGGTTTTAATACCATTTACAGATAAGAACATTAGAGTACAGAGACATAAAAGGTTTTCCAAAGAAAGGCCTTCAAAACATTCTGTTTTCCAGACCACACCATCACCTTCACATTTATCCTGATTATCTTCTGCCTTTCCTTGCTTTGGGGGAGAAAAAAATGACCCCAAAGCAGGTTGTGGCATTTGCATGATAATACAGCCAAACCCATATAAATATTGCATCATTTTAAATTTTCATAAACCATAATCCATAATGGCTCCCAAAACACCAACTATTTTTTCTCTACTACATATAATTCACTTTTAACTATTTATAGTTATACAATTAAACAGTAGGCCATTGGGATTCACAAGCATCATTAGCTCAGAATGTCTTGACTTCCAGAAATGGTACCAGGGACAGTTTTTGCCTGAGGGGATAGTGGGTCTACTAACCCAGGTGCTCTGAAGGAGGAGAGCTCCTTTACAGTCTGCAGCTCCTCAAGGGGGTAGAGATCCCAACAGAACTTGAGTATGGCAGAAGTGGAGAAGAAAGATGAAAACCCTAGCACTGGTCTGGGAAATGGAGGGGAAGGCTCAGGCCACAAGGAGATTCTGAAAGTGAGCTGGTCTTTTCTCCATCCCCTTCACCCCTACTGATCATTGCTCTTTTTTTTTTTTTTTAGTTGTTTTATTGTGGAGATATTGACCCAAAGACTTTTGTTTGAATAGAAGGGGATACTGTATGGTTTAAAATCAAGAAGGGTATGCATCAGGGTTATGTCCTTTCACCATACTTATATAATGTGTATTCTGAGAAAATAATCTGAGAAACTGGACTGTATAAAGAAGATCATGGCATCAGGATTGGAGGAAGACTCATTAACAATCTGTGATAAGCATATGACACAACCTTGCTTGTTGAAGGTGAAGATGACCTGAAGCACTTATTGAGAAAGATTAAAGGCTACAGCCTTTAGTATGGATTACACCTCAGCATAAACAACAAAAATCTTCACAACTGGACCAATAAAGTAATAAGATAAATGGAGCAAAGATTGAAGTTTTTGAAGATTTCATTTTATTGGATCCATAATCAACACCCTTGGAAGCAGCAGTCAAGACATCAGTCATCTTATTATACTAGGCAAATCTTCCAGAGACCACTTTATTATTTATTTATTTATTTAAAATTGTGATTTGAGTGAAAATTTACAGAGCAAATACACTTTCCATACACCATTTCACATATACTTTGTCTCATGACATTGACCACAATTTTCCACAATGCAGCATCTCCCCTCCCCTTTCCTCCTGACAGTTACTTCTTCCCTGTGTCCATCCCTCCATGAATTCCTGCCCCCTGAGCTGTTTCCCTGTGCATAAGCAACCCTTCTTTCTCCCATGATTGTTCTCTCCAAGGAGTGTACCTACCTCAGGTATATGTTCAACTCATATGCCTGTCCATTGTTTGGCTGTAAACCACAGGTGTGTGTTCAATTCCAGACCTGAAGGGCAGCTAGGGGCCATAGTCTCAGTGGTTCCACCAGGCTCCATCAGGCCAGCAAACCTGGTTCCCCCCCCCCTTTTTTTTCCAAAGGATTTTGAGTTTTGTTCCACATTGTTCTCCCTATCTATCCAGGATCTACTACATATATCTTCTTCCAAGTGGTTTACAGTAGTAGCTGGGCACCATCTAGTTCTTCTGATCTCATAGTCATATAGGTTGCAGATCGGATGGTGTACCAGTCACTAGGACTAATTATTTTCATGAATTTTTGGTTTTTGTCAATTCTTCTTTGCTCTGGATGAGGAGAGGCCCATGGTTGCATCTAGCTGGCAGCTTGTAAGCTTTTAAGATCCCAGTCACGACTCACCACAGTAGAAGGTGGAACAATGTTTTGTATAGTATGTTATGCCAATTGAGCTTGATGTCCTCTGTGACTATGTTCCCGAGCCCACAGGTTCAACTACTTGGTCCCTCTGGGTAGCTGGCTCTGGCCAAGCAGTGACCACAGCCTTGCCCCTTGTCAGATCCATTATATACCTGGGAATTCATATCATACACATAAAGTTATAGGACCACTGTCTGCCAACCCTATACATGATCTTGGGTGCACTCCCCACTTCATAGACATAGCTAATAGTTCAGCCTGTTCACCCATCTATCCACCCATATACTCGTGTTTTCCTTCGCTGACCATGTCATACTATATGTGCAAAAGGGTTCTTCTTTGTTGTCTGTACTTCCTATGTACCTCTCTATGTCTTTCTCTTCCTCAATGCGACTATATTGATCACTCACATTTGGTACATTGCCTTTCTCGTCACCCAAATCAAAATTTATCTCTATCTAACAGTATTCCAGAGACCACTTTGAAGTATTAAAGAGCAAAGGTGTCTCTTTGAAGACTGATCCAACCCAACCCACTTTGGTACGCCTGACCCAACTCATGGTATTTTAGATTGCCTCATATACATATGGAAGCTGGACAGTGAATAAGGAAAACTTAAGAAGAGTTGATCCCTTTGAATTGTGATGTTGGGATAGAATACTGAAAATACCATGGACTGCCAGAAGAATGAACAAATCTGTCCTGGAAGAAGCATAGCTGGAATGCTCCTTATAAGCTAAAATGTGCAGACTATGGCTCACCTACTTTGGCCATGTTGTCAGAAAGGGCAACTCCTTAGAGAAAGACATCATGCTTAGTAAAGTGGAGGGTCAGTGAAAAAGAGGAAGATCCTCAATGAGATGTATTGACACATTGGCTGCTATGATGGGCACAGCAAGGATTATGAGGATGGTGCAAGCCTGTCAGTGTTTTATTCTGTTATACATAGGATTGCTATGAGTTAGCACTGACTCTACTGCATCTAGCAACAACATATATCTCTATCTGTATATATCTATTTATATACAGCACTGGAGAATGTTTTATGTTTATGTGAATAGATAAAAAACATTTGCCTGTTTTTTCAATATGTACAACTCAGTGACGTTGGTTACATTCATCATGTTGTGCAATTGTCAACACTATTCGTTTCCAAGTTATTCCACCACCATTAACAGAAATTCAGTGTCACCTAAGCAAAAACTTCCCATTTTCCCTTCCCTCCCATCTCTGGTAACCACTCATAAATTTTAATCTCTTTGAACTTGCCTATTTTAGATATTTCACATAAATGGGGTCATACAACATTTGTCCTCTTTTGACTGTCTTAATCCACTAAGTGTAATATTCTCAATATTAATCCATGTTGTAGCATGTATCAGGACTTAATTTCTCTTCATCACTGAGTGATATTCAGTCAGTGTCCTTTTACTGCAAAAGCCCCAAAGGTACCCTCCTTTGGCACACTCAGTATGCTGTGATTCAGAATTGATGCATGTGAATAATGGTGTTGGGGAACAATATTGAAGGTATTGTGGACTGCTAGAAGACCAAACAAATATGTCTTGGAGGAAATACAGTTGGAATGCTCCTTAAAAGCAAGAGTGGCCAGACTTCTCTCGGATTTCTGTCATGTTATCAGAAGGGACCAGTCCCTGGAGAAGGATATTATGCCTGCTAAAGTAGAGGGTCAGTGAAAAAGGGGAACACCTTCAACAAGATGGATTGACATAGTGGCTATGACAGTGGACTCTAGCGTGGCAATGATTGTGAGGAAGGTGAAGGACCAGACAGTCTTTATAGGGTTACTATCGGTCAGAACTGACTCGATGACAGCTAACAAAAATAGCTACATGAAAAGCCTGTTTTATTCCTGTGCATGTTGCTTCTCTGATGCTAACCCACATGAGTATTATTTCAACATGTCGTGTAGGTCAGATTTGTGTTAACAGAAAGCTAACAGACTGAGATCATAATACAATCTTGAACTGTGTTTGCCGTGAATAATACCTACATCATTTTGCATCTGGATCAAAAATCCTGCGGTAGGAATTTTGATCATGTATTTTACTCACCTTCCCTTCATTTAAATTTTTTGTAAATCTTCTGTCTATAAAGCTCTCCCCAGACTCTCCATTTTCCTTAATGGTTACCCCTCACCCCTGTGCCTTCACAGGCATGCTTTGAGAAAGAGAATACATGTCATGTTGTATTTGTCTCCACTTGCCAATAGCATACAAAAATGTGCTTTGCAGTAGAGATTTTTGAATAATAATGGGCATTAAAAATAAATACATTTTTCTTTGCAAATTTTTGAAAGGAGTTTGTATTTTAAAATTCATAAACAACAGAAATAAGGATGCTAAGTTTACAGTGGCATTTGTATTAGCGTGGTGAAAGGGACTAGAAAATAAGGAGACATTGTACTTTTGGCAGACTCAGAAAAATGTATCGTCACATAGGGAGCTTTAGCAAATATTAAGTGATGGAGATCAGTTTGCTTGTCCTTCTTTTGTGCTTTTCTGTGTTGTATTCAGATATTGGCACTATTTTCTTTTCTGGTTCTTGAAAGATGTTATTGTTTTTGTATCAGTATCCAGGTTTTTAGAGAAATAAGCCACCGGTTAGAGTAGGAAAGGAAGTTTAGGTTAGCTAATAGGAGATACAGAGAGTGATTGGAAAATAAAAATTTACTTTTTAAAATAGTTCTTTGCTTAAGGAAATAATTTTATTTTCAGCTTGCTTTAAATAGAAAATGAATGCTTTCATTTGGAATATTTTGGATAATCTAAAATCTGGATAAATACAGATGATTTTAGTTTAGTAACTTACTGTATAATTCCCTCTTCTGATAAGTAAGGTCTATGTGCATCCTGAACTGAATCCCACCTGGTGATTCCATCCTATACAGAGCCCCACTTCTTCTGATGCCCTCAATTCTAGAACAGTGAGCTCTTTCTCCTTTCTCAATGAAAAATTTTGCCATTTTCACTATTCTACTTTTTCCTCCCTTCTTTGAAATCCTTTAGTACTTGTAGTCTATGTTTATAGTATTTGTCTCCTTATGATGTTTTTGCCTCTGATATTTACACATGCATTTGCTTTGTCTCTAGAATTATAGTTTAGGTTCCCTGAGTGTAGGCAGCACATCCTAAAATGTTCAATAAATGATTGTTAACAAATTTATTCAGCTGACTACATCTTTCAGTTTTACTAAAAAAAAAAAAAAAAAAACCTCAAGTGTTAGCTTAATGCAGAGGTTAACAAACCTTTTCTGTAAAAGGCCACATAGTAAATATTTCAGACTTTCAGGCCAGATAGCCTGTGTTCTTGACTCTATCATCGTAGTCCCAAAGCAGCCATACACAATATGTAAATACACACAATAGGTATGGCTGTGTCCCCAGTAAAACTTTATTTACAAAAACAGACAGTGAGAAAGATTTTGCTAATTCTCTATTTAAAGTATAAAAGTACTCCATTATGGAGTACTTTGTTTAACCTAAAGAGCTCTGGTAGCGCAGTGCCTAAGGCATTTGACTGCTAACCAGAAGGCTGGCAGTTCAAACCCACCAGCCACTCCTCAGAAGGAAGGTTGGACAATCTACTTCCTTAGTGATACCACCTCGGAAACCCAAGGAGGGGTTGCTATGAGTCAGATCTGACTCCACGGCCATCAGTTTGGGTTTGATTTTTGGTTGGCTTAACCTTTGAGTAAGTGTCTTAGGATTACCTAAGTCATATGGGATGTATATCACTTTCTCCAGGCCAAGGAAAGAATATCAGTGATATTTTCTTGTCCTAGGACACTAATATTTTTATGGTAACTCAGAATATGATCATCAAATTTTGGTTTAAAAGTATTATTTATTCTAATAATCCTCATACAGTGCTCTCAGGAGTATAAATCCATTCAACCTTTGTGGAAGCATTTTAACACTGTATATGGAAATTGTCCATAGCCTTGTGTCCATTGATTCTCTTCTGGAAGGTATGCTGAGGAAATAGTTTATTCATTCACTATATATTTACTAAGAGCCAACAATGTTCCGGGCACTGTGCTAGGTAATATAGGTCACATGGAAGTGAGACAGATTGACCTATAGTCTGTTGATTAGAGAGCATTGTTTACCACAAAGAAAAACCTGTACCAAACCTATCAATCAATGGGAAGCAGGTAAATTCTGGTGGAATATTTTGCAGCCATTAAAATCAATATTGTAGATGAATTTTAATTATACGGAAAAATATTAAAATGTAACATTAAATTAAAAGTAGGTTAAAATGTATTTACATAGAACCTTTTAAACATTTACAAATGTATATATGTGCATAAATACAAAAATATGGTGATGATGTTCACCAAAATAGTAACAATGACTTCTTCTCGGCAATAGAATTCCCAATGATTTCCCTGTCCTTTTGCTCTGCATTTCATAGTTTTTAAGGTTACCATGCTTATGTGAAAGTGAAAATAAACCTAAAAGATATTTTTAATTGTGCAAAATTATTACTAATAAAGGATGGCCCCTATGAGAGAAAGTTTAGGGTGATTTACTGCTGAGGAAAGATTTTGTTAGCTACCATCGTGTCCATTCCTGCTCATGACAATGTACAACAAAACACACCATTGACTGGTCCTGCATCATCTTCATAATCGCTGGTATATTTGAGTCAGTAGCTGCATTTGTTGTGTTAATCCATTCCACCCTCACTGGACCTTTACTTCACCAAGCATGATGTCCTCCTCAAGTGATGAGTTGACTAATTTTTAGAAGTAGAACACCAGGCCTTTCTTCCTAGCCTGTCTTAGTCTGAAAGCTCCACTGAAACCTTCCACCGTAGACGAACCTGCTGGTATTTGAAATACCGGTGGCATAGCTTCCAGCATTGTAGCAACATGCAAGCTACCACAGTAGGACAAAGTGATAGACAAGTGGTGGTGAGTAAAATGACTGCTAAATTGGCTGCAAGATTAGGAATGTTCATCTTGATACATTCAAATACTAAAATCTTTCTCCATCAACCAGAATACTGTATAGAATTGATTTTCTCTCATTTACTTTTGACTTACTAAGGGTTAACCAGAAAACCCTTTGTTTCACCCCTTCTCAGTCTCCAAGTCCCCTTTGCTGCTCTGGTACATCTAATCTTTTGAATATAATTGAATCTCCCTTTGATGATTCAGTGTGTTGCAGGACCTTAGGGCTGTAATGCTGACCATCAATTATCATTGTATAGAACAAAAGATATAGATGTGGAAGATACCGAATATTGAGCTGAATGTGAAATGATTCCAGGATAGCCTCTGGAAATTGCTTTGCTGAATAAATCCCTGATGTCAGTGAGTTTTTGTTGTGTGCTTTTTTTCTTCTAAAAGCTTGCTTATTCCAGGGAAAGAAAAAAGAAGTAATCCAGTGATTTGAACTTTCTAGTTATTAGGAGCTTTGAATCTTATATCCAGATTATTATTCTATGTTTTCCATCTCATATAAAATAAGAAAAGCATGCTGCATACTATTTATTCTGTCATCTCAATGTTTCCATGCCAGCAACTAGTGTTCATCTAAGTCTGTAAATGTGGAATGAACTAGACTAGGTTTGTCTCTTGGGGCCTAGAGAGACCCCAGATGTCCAGTAGCCCTTTAGTTGTCAAAATCCTTACCCAGGTAAAACCCATTGGAAGTGAACTACATAGTCCTCTTTAGTGGAAAAGAAGTTTCAAAGGGCAGCCAGTGATTTAAATGGGAGCAGTGAGTGGAAGAGAGGTTGCTGTACCTCTTCCCTTTGTCTTGGTGAGGGAAGGGGGGTTTTCATGTGGTTCTCACACTGTACTGTTTCCTCAGCACTTAGAACTTCTACTTTCACTCCAAGCCATCCACCTCCTTTCCCAACTCTTTATGCAGCAGCAGAGGTCTGGGAACATTGCTGTCCCTCGAGTTTGCTCTAACAAATTCAACGAAGCAGCACATTCCACAGTGCTGCCTGATGTATTTTTAAAAAAACAAACAAACAAAAAAAAAACTGGTGCTAAGGCATTTGACTGCTAACCAGAAGGCTGGCAGTTCAAACTCTCCAGTCACTCCTCAGAAGGAAGGTTGGGCAATCTACTTCTGTAGTGATACTACCTCGGAAACCCAGGAGGGGTTGCTATGAGTCGGGTCCGAATCTACAGCAGTGTATTTGATTTGGTTTCCTACTTAGATTCCAGCTCCTCAACTTGCATGCTGCAGCTGGAATTACAGATGTCCTGAGACTCTGGTCCCCTGGAAACTCAGAACACTCTGATGGGTTCACCCTTAGGCTCAAGCACTGTTTCCTATTTATGCCAGTGTAGGACATTATGCCAGAATATTCTTTAGAAGCAAGGATGGCAAGCCACTGACTTGCTTACTTTGCACACATCACGAAAGACCAGTCACTAGAAAAAGGAATCATTTTGGTAAAGCCGAGGGTCAATGAAAGTGAACAAAACCCTCAATAAGATAGATTGACATAATGGCCACAACAATGTACTCAAACACATGAATGATTATTAAGATGGTACAGGACTTGGCACCATTTCATTCTTTACATAGAAGGTCACCATGAGTTAGACTCAGCTTGATAAAAACTAACAACCAAAACCAAACCAAACTCATTGCTATTGAGTCAGTTCTGACTCATAGCAACCCCCATTGGGTTTCCAGGGCAGTAAATCTTTACAGAAGTACATTGTCCCATTTCCTTCCAAGGAGCAGCTGGTGGGCTTGAACCTCAAACCTTCTGGTTATCAGTCAAATGCCTTAGGGCTCCTTTCTTTCTTTCTTTTTTTTTTGGTTTTTTAATATTTTCATTTTTTATATCTGTCATGAGTTGAAAAATTGGGAAACACTGATCACATTTTTCAAACTGTGATCTAAGGGACATTTCTCACTGTGAAATAAAATCACTGACAGAGGTCAGGATCATATTCAAGTGGGAATAGTGCTTTCTCTAGTCTACGACTGACAGTCCTCTCATTGTACACCTGAGAAACCTGAGCCTAGGTTCCATAGCTAGTTGGTCACAGAATTGGCCTCCTGCCTTCACTTTTCAGTCTTCCCTTTTCTGCATAGCAGTTTAGACACTTAGCTGTGGGTTTCTAAGACATAAAAGCATCATACAGATTCTATGATGGAAAATATGCACTGTCCTGGAAGTCAGGACATCTGGGTGCATGTTCTGTTTCTGACTATCAGACAAGTCAATATACTCTAGTCTTTTAAAAAGCAAAAGAAAACAAGGCAAACAGTTACCAATAAGTCGACTTTGGACTTAAGGTGTCACGTGTGTTTCAGAGTAGAACCGTGCCCCATAGGGATTTCAATGGCTGTGATCTTTTGGAAGTGGATCACCAGGCCTTTCTTCCAAGGTACTTCTGGCTGGATTCAAACTGCCAACCTTTCACTTAGTAGCTGAACTCTTAAATATTTGTGCCATCCAGGAACTAGGTAGGTAGAGAAATTGAGAATTCTTCTAGAATATGAAAATGCTTGTCCAGAATAGCAGAAGGTAAAAGGCAGTAACTTGTTCAAGTTTTGCTAAACAATTAGTTGCAAAACTGAGTCTCAGACAGAATTTCTCTCTTTGACTTGGCCTTTCCTTGTGTTTTCTACAATGCTGCATTTCCAAGTACACAAGAGAAAACATCTTGTCTCATCTTCAGAGCTGGTTTCTGTGCTGGCAGGCAACAAAATGCTAACAGCAGTCAGTAGTGAGAAGTTTCTTTTTCTAGCTTTTACCATAAAGAGAGTCTTTTTGAAGAATCACCATCTAGAATGTGTGAAGTTGTGAAATGATCTTTCATCACTGGCTGGATCCAAGCTTCTGGAACAGGGTCAGCAAACAAAATCTTCTCATGGAGAAGTGAGGTTCAGCCTCAAAACATACTTCTTTGTGCTTCTCTTTTTCTTGTCCAACAAGGAGGAGCAGAGGCATTTGTGGGTGTGTGTGTGGGGGGGAATCAAACCCACTGCCATCGAGTCAATTCTAACTCAGAGCAACCCTATATGGATATGGTTCATGGAAAGGGATAGATTATTTCCAGTTGGCCTTAGCTCAGACATACTAATCTTTGACCCTGCAAAAATGGCAAGGAGGCCACATCTTCCAACCTCCTCTAACCCTACAAGGGAAAGGCAGGATTACCAGCAGTAACCCAAGGCCTATTACTGCAAGGCCAGACATGCTGCCTCCCTCCAGCCCTTTCACCAACCGTTCCTCCCAAAGCACCCACCACCTCTCTCCTGGGTTCGATAATTCGCTGCAGTGGCCACACAGAACTCACAGATTATGGGGTTTATTAGGGAAGCACCAGGCTACAATTAAAGCTCAGGAAGAACGCTCAGTCTCTCTCCCAGCCCACTGTCCCTCAGCCAACAGTCTCTCACAGTCTCTTCCCCAGCAGTGCTGGTCCCTCAGTGTCTCACTCAGTGATGCATGTCTCTTGCACCTCTTTCCCAGCAGCACGTGTCTCTTTCTGGGGTGCTTGTCTCTTTCAGCAGCACGTCTTCCTCAACCAGCAGTCCAAGAGAGTTCTGCCTCTAGGAGGCCTCCTTTTGAGCGCGGCAGGGTGGTCAAACTAGCCAATTATAGCATCATAACTCTAAGCACCTGAGAGAGAGTGGGCACCTCCCAGAACATTGTTTTGTGCCACTCTCAACAGAAATACTCCAGGTGGACACTGTCAGCAATCAGGAGCTCCTCAGTTGCTCATAGAAAATCCCACCTTGGAGTTTACAAAGACTTATGGGTAGAAAAGCCACACAAAGTAATTTACTACACTGCAAACCCCTACAGATAAGATGATTCAATGATTTTGAGGTATAATGTACCTAAAAGATGTTGAAAGGTGGGCAGTCCCAAAGTTTCAAAACAGTGGACAGCAAGTATGTGTCTAATTGTTTTATCAGCTAGACTGCTAGTTTACTACCAGATAGTCATCCCTTTCTTCTCCATATTAACAGAATCTCTATGTTTTTGAGGATGACAATGAGTGTAGCTTTTAAAATAATGTTGTATTTCCCAGCCTCTTTTCAGAAAGAGGGGACTTGTGGTGGCATAGTGCCTGAGGCATTTGACTGCTAACCAGAAGGCTGGAGTTCAAACCTACCAGCCACTCCTCTGAAGGAAGACTGGGCAATCTACTTCCATAGAGATACTACCTTGAAAACCCAGGGAGGGGTTGCTAAGAGTCAGAACTGATTCAAAGGTATTGAGTTGTATTTCCCGCCTCCCCCCCAAGAAAGGGGAGTAGTCAGTAGGATATAGGATGGACTTTGTTCATGAAATTTCACAAGGCTCTTAAATGGAGTTTACTCAGCTGACAGACAACCCTTTACTTTCTCCACTTCTCCTCTTCTTACTGCTTTCTGCTATGTGGACCTCATGGCTATAGCCCTAGCAGCTATCCTGTGACCCTGTGTGACCTTGAGGAGGGAGGCAGTTATATGCTAAGCATTACCGAGCAGACAAATATTGTCAACCTTACACACTGACGACAGTATGTACCTACTATTATTCAGACAGTTCAAGTAACTCGGGACTGACCACCTTCACACATCTTTTTGGTAAACACAAAATAACCTCATAATTTCTGTAAGCCACTGTTAATTGGATTCTCTGTAACAAGCTGTTGAAAACTGTTTGAATGGATACAATATTCATGTAGAATAGCCTTGTGATGTTAAACTTTGAATTTTCAATCAACATCTCTGATTTCCATTATGTAGAATTAATTATCATATAGTTGGAAAAATGCCATTTAGAATGTTCATGCTTTGGATTACACAGCATATAAAGTACATGGAAATAAATTAAGGAAGCAAATACTATGTAAGCTTTTAATTTTTTTAAATTAAATTTAATTAAAAATTTAATTTTTCTATATACTTATTTGGGAGCTCTGGTAGCATAGTGGCTAAGGCACTTGACTGCTAACCAGAAGGCTGGTGGTTCAAACCCACCAGCCACTCCTCGGAAGGAAG
>NW_006921591.1:3214458-3217987 GCF_000298275.1 Orycteropus afer afer
CTTCCCCTCCCACCCCTGGTGACCAACAAAGAGATTTTCTTCCATATATAAACCTTTCCTTGAGTTTTTACAGTAATGAACTGATACTATATTTGTCCTTCTGTGATTGACTTATTTCACTGAGCATAATGTCCTCCAACTTCATCTGTGCTATGAGGTATTTTGCAGATTCTACATTATTTAGAATTCTATTGTGTGTATGTACCATAGTTTGGTTTATCTATTCTTCTATTGATAGGCATGTAGGTTGTTTCCATCTTTATGTTATTGTAAATAGTACTGTGATAAATATGGGTGTGCACATATCTGTTCTTGTCCTGGCTTTCACTTCTTTAGGATATATACCTAATAATGGGATTGCTGGGTCAAATAGTATTTCTAATTCCAGCATTTTATGAAATTGGATAGTGTTTTCCACAGTGGTTGTATCATTCTAAAGTCCCACCAGCAGTGTATGAGAGTTCCAATCTCTCCACATCCTCTCTAGCATTTGTTATTTTCTCTCTTGTTGGACTTTGCCACTAGTGCTGGGATGAGATGATATCTTGTTGTTTTGATTTGCATCTCTCTGATGGCTAATGATCGTGAGCGTATCGTCATGTATTTGCTGGCTGCCAGAAAGTCCTCTTTGGTGAAGCGTCTATTCGTGTGTTCTGCCCATTTTTTCATTGGGTTGTTAATCTTTTTGTTGTTGAGGTTTTGGAATTTTCTATACATTTTAGAGATAAGTCCCTTGTCAGATATGTAATTATAAACAAGTATGAATGTGTTGCTCTCATTTTGTTATGTGCTTTTTCGTGGTGTTGCTGATTTCTTTGTCCCATATAATTTTCTGTGCTGAGCTCGTTTTGTTTACGAATCATGTTATCACTTCCTTTGTTGCTATTGTTTTAGTATTTGCTAAATATTCATGCTGGTCCTCTTATTTTGATGTGAAGATTTATCATTTTTCTTTGAGGCTACTTTGTGATTTATAATATTCTTCCCAAATTTAGAACAGTCTGCTCTATCTTGCAGTAGTCTTAACTTCCCTACCATTTAGAAGTTCTGTAACTACACAATTTTTTCCCTCTTTTTGGTTTGCAGTTGTCCTCATTTGCCAATTGATGTCTCTGGTTCCCTGTTTACAGTCTTGTAGGATTATTTACTTTGGATACTTCCATAATTGGTTGGTTTCTGGGTTGTGTCATCATGTGTGTTAATGGTCAGTTGTTGTTGGCTGTTGTTGGTTCTCTGACCAAAGAGCTCTCTTTAGCATCTCTTGTAGGGTTGGTCTGGTCTTAACAAATTCCCTTAATTTCTGCTTATCTGGAAGTGTCCTCATTTCACCATCATATTTGAGGGACAGTTTTGCTAGGTATATAATTCTTGGTTGGAAAGTTTTCTCTTTCAGAGTTTTATATATACCATCCCATTGTCTTCTTACCTGCATGGTTTCTGCTGAGAAATCCAAGCTTATTCTTACTGGTTGCCCCTTGTAGGTAATTTTTCATTTTTCCCATGCTGCTTTCAGGATTCTTTCTTTGTCTTTGGTTTTGGTGATTTTGATGATGGTATGTCTTGGTGATTTTCTTTTTGGTCTAACCTGTTTGGGGTCCATTGGACTTCTTGAATGGATATATTCTCATCTTTCACCATACCAAGAAAATGCTCTTCCAACAAATCTCCAACAATTTTCCCTGTGGTTTTGTCTCTTCCTTTTCTGGAATTCCAGTTACATGTAGGTTATTCCTTTTGATATATCCCACATGAATCTTAGGCTTTCTTCATTTTGTTTTGATCTTTTTTTGATTGGTCCCTTTCCAAAGAAGTATTGAGGTATTCGTCTTCAATCTCACTAATTCTATCTTCCATTGCATCAATTCTACTCCTTTGCTCATTCGATACGTTATCTATTTCAGAAAATGTAGTATTAATCTTCTGGCTTTCCATCTGTAGATTTTGTATCATTTCTAATGTTCCATTTATTTTGTCATTTTGTTCTTGTATTGTCCTTTGAAATTGTTCTAGGGTTTTCTCCTCAATTTTGTCAGTGTTTTCCTTGATCTGTCTCCCAATTCATTGAAGGTACCTAAATATAATTCTTTTTAATTCATTATTGGAGTTTCAATGTTGCTTCTTCCTCAAGGATGTGTTCTGGGTCTATATCATTGTCCCTTGTTTCTACTGCTTTATCTTCTTTGTGTGGACTGTGATTCTCTGTTGTCTCCTGAGGCACTGTAACCTTTCTGTGTTTATATTTAACTGGTGATTGTATGTTGGAGTGACTTGTCCACAATTTTTTGTTTGTTTGTTTGTTTTGTTTGGATGTTATTTATGAAAGCAGGGTACTGTGCTCCTCTATTCACTAGTTGGCAGCACTTGTACACTCACCACCTGTCTCCTTTTCCATTGTCAGCTTCCCATATGTCCCTGGTGTCTGGGCAAATGGAACCTAATCTTTAGTCCCTGGAATTGGAATTAGAATGTTGTCACTTTAAAATCCAAAAAGGCCATCCCTTGTAAACATTCAAAATGGCTGCACCCTTGGTCACTTTAAATATCCAAAGTGGCCACTGCTTGTAAACAATTAAAATAGCTGTGCCCTCGGGAGTGTTGAAAGTCCACAGCTCAGGTTGTCTCCCTCCTTGCTATTTCCCTTCCTAGTCATAGACCACCAGTGCAGTCATCTCTGCAGCCCTTGGCGACGAGGGCTGATGTTTAGGTGAATTCTCAGATCCCAACACCACTTGAAAACATTCAGGCTGTTGGTCTCATCAGAGTAGCTGACAGTCCACTGCTTTAATCATCTCTGTATTCACTGTTTTCATTCCAGTTTCTCCACTAGTTGGTGCCTAATCCATTTCTGTATACTTCCTTTCAAAGCTCAGGGCTCCAGGATTATCTTCTGTATCTCTGTCAATTGGTTTCTCTTTTCTTTGTTGAAGTTATAGCTTGTCTGCCTATTCTGCCATCTTATCAGAACTTTAGTATTTATTATTTTATAGCTATTCTAAATAATAAGACAAAACAGAAAAAGCAACCTGTTGCCCTTGTGTCATTCTGAACTCCACATAGGGTTTTCTGGCCTATAATCTTTATGGAATGGAGCCCTGGTGTCACACTGGTTAAAGGGTACAGATGCTAACCAAGAGGTCAGCAGTTTGAGCCCACGAGGTACTCTGTAGGAGAAAGATGTGGCAGTCTGCTTCTATAAAGATTACAGCCTTATAAACCTTATGGAACAGTTCTACTTTGTCCAATAGGGTTGCTATGATTTAGAATCAACTCAACAGCAACAGTTTTAATCTTTATGTAAGTAGATTTCCAGGACTTCTGTATTGCCACTTGATGAGATTGAATTACTCACATTTTAATTATTAGCTGAGTACAAACCATTTGTGCCATCCAGGGATCTTACTGTAAATGATACTGTTATTTAAATGTTAGTCTCCAATTGCTTAATCCTAATCTACAGAAATATTATATATGTATATGTGTGTGTGTATGTATATATACACACATATATAGTATGTGTGTGTGTGTGTGT
>NW_006921591.1:3218647-3226941 GCF_000298275.1 Orycteropus afer afer
TATGGAAGTAGGATTGCCCAACCTTCCTTCCAAGGAGTGGCTGGTGGGTTTGAAACGCCAGCCTTCTGGTTAGCAGTCAAGTGCCTTAGGCACTTCCAACTCATAGTGGCCCTTTAGGACAGAATAGAACCACCCCATAGGGTTTCCCAGGCTATACATGTTTACAGAAGCAGACTGCTTTATCTTTCTCTCCTGGAGCAGCTGGTTGGTTCAAATCACTGACCTTTTACTTAGCAGCTAAATGCTTTAATGCTTTGCCTCCAGAGCTCCTGAACTTTTCTTATGTTAATTTGTTGAGAGTTTTTATCATGAATGAATGTTGTATTTTTTCAAATGTGTTTTCTGCATTTAGTGAAATGATTTTGTTTTTTTCTCTTTAGTTTGTCATTATGATAAATCACATTGAATGCTGTACCAGTCTTGCCTTTCTAGGATGAACTCCATGTGCTCTTGATGTACTGTCTTTTTATATATTAAATAATTATTATACCTTGTTGAGTAAGAGTTTTTACATCTGTGTCCTAGACAGATGTTGTTTTATAGATTTCTTTTCTTGTAATGTCCTGTCTGATTTTGTTATTAGGGTAATGCTGTTTTCATAAAGTGATTGAGGAAATATTCTCTCCTATTCTGTTTTCTGGAAGAGATTATACAGAAATAATATTATTTCTTTTTTGAATGTTTTATATAATTCACCAGTGAAACCATGTGGGTCAAAAGTTTATCTTTATTGGAAGGTGTTTAACTATAAATCAATGTATTTATGCATATACTGACTATTTAGGTTATCTATTTCCTTTGAATGAATTTTAGTAATTTGTGTCATTCAAGAAACTGATTTCATGTAACTGTAAAATTTATTGGCATGAAGATGTCCATAGTATTTCTTCATACTTCTTTTAAATCTGTGAAGTCTGTAATAATATGTACTGTTTTATTTCTGATCTTGTTAAATGTCACCTTATCTCTTTTTCTCGGTCAGTCAGGCTAGAGGGTGATCAATTTTATTGATCTTTTTGAAGAACTATCTTTTGGTTACTTTGCTTTTTCTTATTGTTTTTCTGTTTTCAATTTTAGTGGCTTTGCCTCTTTACTATTTAATTCCTTCATTTATCTTTGAGTTTAGTTTTCTTTTGCCTTTCTAGTTTGTTATCATGGAAGCTAAGATGTTTGATTTGGCAACTTTCTTCTTTTCTATAATAAGCGTCTAATGCTATAAATTTATCTTTAAGGATTTCTGTAACTCCATCTCACACATTTTGATATGCTTCCTTCTCATTTTTATTCAGAACAATTTTTGTTTTTTAAATATATCCATTGAGACCTCTCTCTTTGACTTGTGGATGATTTAGAAGTGTATTGTTTATTTTCCAAATATTTGTAGATTTTCATATATCTTTTTTTTTTTTTTTTTAGTTGGTTTCTAGTTTAATTTTGTTATGGTCAAGAAAGTACTTTGTATAATTTCAATTCTTTAAAAGTTGTTAAGGATTATTTTATAAATAAGGATGAAGCTATATTGGGGAATATTCCACACACATTCAAAATGAATGTGTATTTTCCTTCATTGAATAGAATATTCTGTAAATACCACATAGGTCCAACTGGTTGATAGTATTTTTCAGATCTTCTATATCTTATTGGTTTTCTTTTTACTTTTTCTATCAATTATTACATAGTGGCTAAAGTACTTGACTGCTAACCAGAAGGCTGGCAGTTCAAACCCACCAGCCACTCCTCAGAAGGAAGGTTGGGCAATCCTACTTCCATAGTGATACTGCCTCAGAAATCCAAGGAGGGGTCGCTATGAGTCGGGGCCAACTCGACGGCACATAACAACAACACAACAACATCAATTACTGCAATAGAAGCTTGCAGTCTCCAACTGTGATTGGGATTTTATCTCTGTCTCTTTCTTATCAGTTTTTGCTTCATGTATTTTGAAATTTTGTTGTTAAGTACATACACATTTGGAAATGTTATACCTTCTTAATGAATTAATACTTATTAACATTATATAGTGTTCCTCTGTATCCCTGGCAGTTTTCCTTAATGGAAGCTTAATTTGTCTGACATTAAATTTGGTCCACCTTTCTTTTGAGTAGTGTTTGTGTGATGGATCTTTTCCCTTAATTTTACTTTTAATTTTTTATAGCATTATATTTAAAATTGGGCCCTGTAGACAACTGATGGTTGAGTGTTGTTTTTATTTTTTAATATGACAATCCTTATCTTTAATTATGGTGTTTTGACCATTTATTTTAATTTAATGTCATATTAACTACTGTTTTATTATTGGCTTTCTGTTTGTTCCTTTCTTTTATTGTCTGTTTCATTCCCCTCTTTCTCTTTTCCTCCCTTCTTTTGGATTATTGAAAATTTTAAACTTGTCTATATTCTTGAATATATTTCTTTGTATACATTTTTAAATGATAGCTCTAGGGATTACACACCTACTTTTTCATACTCTGTTTAGAGTTAATATTACCACTTTAAGTAAAATGTAGAAATCTTACAACCATGTAGGTCACTTTTCCCTCCCCTTTATGTTGTAGTTGTCATATGTATTACACTTATTTCATTGAAAAACCTTTCAGCCAAAAGTATATTTTATGCTTTCTTAAAGAGCTTAGAAAGAAAAAAATATTACATTACTGAGATGTTTATCATTTCTATTGCTCTTCCTTTATTCCTGAAGTTCCAGATACCCTCTGGCATTGTCTCCCTTCTGCCTTAAGAACTTCCCATAGCATTTCTTTTAGAACAGGTACGCCACCAATGATTTTTTTTTTTTTTTAATCTGAGACTGTTTTTATTTCACCTTCACTACATAAAGAGTTTTGGTTGAAAATGCTTTTCTTTCAGCACTTCAAAAATACTGTTCCATTGCCTTCTGACACCCATCGTTTATGATTAGATTCTATAATTACTTAAATAGTTGACTCATTCAAAGATTTTTTTCTTTATCTTTGATGTTCAGGAGTATGATTATAGTGTGTTTATACATGGATTTTCTTTGAGTTTTTACTATTTGGTGTTTATTGAACTTCTGAAACCTGTCAATTTATTTCTTTTATCAAATTTTAGAAGCTTTCAGCTATTTTATTTCTTTAAATATTTTTTTCTAGTCCATTTTCCTTCTTCTGCTCTTCCATGACTTCAATGATGTTAATGTTAGAACTCCATAGGTCTCTGAGGCTATGTCCTTTTATTCCCTGTAGTTCATATTGGATAATTTCTGCTGAGGTGTTTTCAAGTTCGCCAACTTTTCCTGCCATCTCTTTTCTGCTATGGAGCCCATATAGTTAGTGAATGTTTTAATTTCATTTATTGTATTTTTTAATTATAAAATTTTCATTTAATCTTTTACATAAATAAATATAGCTCCTGCTTCTTCATTTAACTTTTATCTTTTAATTAATTCAGGAGAGTTTGTCCCTACTTCATTGAACATCATTATTATAGCTGCTTTAAAGTCTTTGGCAGATAATTTAACATTGTCGTCACCTTAGGAATGGTGTCTGTTGATTGTTTTTTCCTTTGAACATTGTTGATATTTTCTTTGTTTTTATCCTAATTTCATGCTGTATCCTGGATATTTTTCATATTATGTTATGAGACTTTGAGTTCTGTTAGAATCATTTGATAAATATAGATTCTTTCTGTTTTATGAAGCAGTCAACCTGGGTAGGCTTAGAACTTAAGTCTTGATGTCACTTCTGTGAGCTGTGGTTCCAATGTTAGATTAGTTCTCAGAGCCTTTGTTGCACTGTTCAGACCTGACCAGCACATATGCTAACCTGGCACCTGGGACAAGGGCAGTAGGCTGCACTCTAGTTTTCAAAGCTCTTGCTAGATTGATTCAAGTCATTTCTAATTATGCATGCTTTGGGAGTGATACTAGAACTTTTACCCAGATTTAGGGGATCCTTCTCACCAGCTTCCCTGACTTCCCCATACTTTCTGGTTCCCAAGGGTCACTTTTCTGGCTATAAAACCACGGTTTCATAAAACCACGGTTTCAACCCTTTTGCCTGGTTGCGTGCTTCCCGTGAATGGGTCTGCATTTGTCACAAAGTGTCATGAAGGAAAGTAGCAGGGATTCTGTTCATAATCTTCAGACAACAGTGTCCCCTTTTCCCAATTCCTCAGAGAGTAGGATTTTCTGTCAGAGTTTAGGTACCTGGATGTTTGCTGCCACCAAGTAAGTACAACTTCAGGACTGGGGATTAACTCCTTACAGGCCAGAGAAAATGAAAAGGAGAGAGAAAGGGAATAAAATGTATTTCCCCACACAGTATCTGTTCTGCAGAGCCCTTTTCTGCTGTTCAGAGTGTTGTAGTTTCTCTTGTAGATTTTTCTGTCTGTACCTTATCCACAGTTTTAGAATTCAGGAGGCCTCAAGTCTAAGCCAAGATATATAGAAGGAACAAACTAACAAACAAGAAATTCCATGCCTTATAAGTCAATTTTTGAGTTTTTATTTTCTTCCCTGATCCACCTGTTACGTTTTCCTCTGCCAGAGTCCTTGAACAGTTACTATAAGAATCCGGTTCAGTTTTTTTGTGGTAATCAGTGGGATGGTTATACTGTGCTTATTTTATCCTAGTTAGAATTGGAATCTCTAAGTGTATTTTTAAATGAGTATTTTGAGGTTTCCTTTCTGTTCTCATTGTCAGTTTTCATAATGGTTCTTCAAGTGACATAGACATGATGGTTCTTGAAAATGACTTTGATAGTTTAACTTTTTAAAACCATGCCTATTTATTTTCCACAAGAAAAAAAATTCATTTGAAATACCATTTTTATATTGTCTTACTATTGGAATATTTTTTCCCATGAGCTGCTGTGGGCAGGGACCTTTCTTGTTTGTCATCATACTTACAAAAATAATTTCCTTGAGAAGGATCAGCAAAAGACTGATCCCTATAAGGTGGAGGTTAAAGATGTCCTAAATGTTCAACTTTTCCAAACTGCTATACCACTCCATCATCTCTAACATCAACTCTTTCTCCCCTCAGTACTCTGTTTTCCATCTTAGGGTTCTGTAATACACTGTAGCATCTCACAGAACTCACAAACTGCCACGGAAATGGCTTACATGATTGTGGAGGCTGACAAGTCCCAAAGCCTTGGGTCACATGTCATGCTGGAGGGTTCTTCTCACTCATGTGGTTGCAGGGACTGATGGACCCAAATCAGCAGGTCAGATAACAGGCTGCTGGCTCATAAGGCTGTGGAAACTGGTGAATCCGGTCAGATGATAGGCCATTGGCTCAAGTCCCAAGAACTGGAAGTCAATGAAGATGAACCAGATGAATGATACCAGAGAGAGAGAAAGAGAGAGAGAACTTTGCCAGAGCATTAGCATATTTTGGATGCAGACTGCACCCTCAGAGAAACTAGGGGAGGTGACTTAAGTCATACTCTCTAGTAAGGCAGTGACTTAAGATACATCCTCTCTTAATCATGCTTCATTAATTTAATGGGAAACTCATTCCAAAATGAGAACATAACCATAGACATAGAGGCTAAGATTTACAATACATAACAGCATGGAGGACTGTGGCTAGAAGGACATCTTAAGTAATTCACTGCACCACAGCACTTTACCTCTTAAAACAGTCCTGATATACTGCCTTTCAATATGTATTTATCAATGAATTTTAAATGAAATTGAATGTACAATAATTAAAAAGCTAGTAATTTAGGATGATTCAAACTGTTGGAATTTTTAAAATGTAAAAATCTATTTCAAAAGGTTTGACTTATAATAGTTAAAGACTTTTTTTTCAAGAAAAAAATTGCATGATCTTGGCATATATAATTGATCTTAAGATTTACATTAAATCTGGACTGGGTTTTGATTTGTAACTTAGTAAAAATTTTACACCATGTAACACATGGAGGAAAGAGCCCTAGAGACATAGTGGTTAAAAGTGCACAACTGATAACTGGATAGTTGGCAATTCGAACCTATAGCCACTCCACAGGAGAAAGATGTGGCAGTCTGCTTCTCTAAAGATTTACAGCCTTAGTTCTACTCTATCCTATAGGGTCACCATAGGGTCATTATGAGTTGGAATTTTCTTGATGGCAGTACTGTTCTGTAAATTTCATTTTTGAACACATGGAGAAGCTCAAGCAAACTTCCAGTCTCCCCAGAAGGATGTTCTTGATTGATCTTGATTGATACCATGCATTTGCATGTGGGGTATCACCTGTCAGTGGGTGAACACAAACAGAAGAAAGTACCTTCAAAAGTGATAGTTCCCAAGCTTTCAAATGCATCAGTGTCATCTGGAGGATTTGTTGAACACAGATTTCCAGGCCCTGCCCCAGAATTTCTGATTCAGTAGTTCTGAAGTGGGGACCCAATAATTTGTATCTCTAACAAATTTCCAGATTATGTTGATGCCATTGGTCTAGGAATCAACCACACTTTGAGAATGATTATTCTGAAGATACTTAGTTGGCATATATCTCTAGTGAAAGCAGGCTGATGATTTAAGCCAGACAAATTCACTTCACTTGTCATTCTGTGCATTGATATATTTATGAATGAGTCATTCAGTGTGTAATATGTCATATCCATGTGGAGAGTAGACTTAGGAAAAAACATGAACTGTAGACTCAAACAAATTTGGTTCAAATCTTGAATCCTGTTTTTACAAGTATATATTCCTTGAATTTTTACTTCACATCTCTGAGTCTTATATTCCTTATATAAGTTAAGTGTAAAATTGGAAATAAACCCAAGAAGGGGTCGCTATGAGTCACATCTGTACCTGTATTGGTTCTCTGGGAGCTCTGGTGCCGTAGTGCCTAAAGCATTTGACTGATAACCAGAAGGCTAGTGGTTCAAACTCACCAGCCACTCCTCAGAAGGAAGGTTGGGCAATCTACTTCTGTAGTAATGTTGTTGTTGTTATGTGCCGTTGAGTCGGACCTGACTCATAGCGACCTCTCCTTGGGTTTCCAAAGCAGTATCACTACGGAAGTAGATTGCCTCATCTTCCTTCCGAGGAGTGGCTGGGCAGTTTGAACAGCCAGCCTTCTGGTTAACAGTCAAGTGCCTTAGGCACTATGCTACCAGAGCTCCCTCTGTAGTGATAGTGCCTTGGAAACCCAAGGAGGGGTTGCTATGAGTCAGCTCCGACTTGATGGCAGTGAGTTTGATTTTTTATTGGTTCTCTAATGCTGCTGTAACAGGAATAACCATAAATGTATTGCTTTAACAAACAGGGATTTATTCTCACAGTTTAGGAGGCTAGAAGTCCAAGTTCAAAGTGCCAGCTCTAGGGACTGGGTAAAGGCCTCTCAACCTTGCATTTCAGCTCTGCCTCTCGTTCCTGGCTCACTGATGCTGGAAGCATCTCTTAGTCAGTTGCTGGTTGCTGAGGGTGACAAACCTAAAGTCAGCAAGTAAAATGTTGCAGTGTGAAGATTATCAAGGCATACGGCAGGCCACTAGTTCAAGTACAGAAACAGTCCCAAGATTGGCAGGCAATGTGGCAGACTACTGAATGAAGACTTTGCTAAATGAAGGGTCCAAGCATGCTGAAAATCTCAGAAACCTTTCTCAAAGCTGCTTCTTATATACTGGAAGCAGACCACATCCCTAAAGCAGCTACTCAGCCACTAGCAGCAGATTCCACTGTGGAGCTGATTACCAGTCTTATCATGGAGAATCACTACATCCAGCTGCCCAGTCACTCAAACCCAGGCCTAATCATGCTGATACATAACCTTAACTACTACAATATCCATGTGGTAGGATTAGCTTAAGGATTCAAAGAAGTGACTTGTTCATCCAGTAAATGTGGACTAATTGTGAAACCTGCCATTGGCTAGGCTCTGGGGATGAAACAAATGTTCTTATTTACCTACAGTTAAGGGACACAGTGGGAGGATATAGTGACATGAAGATGAGTTTGGAGGGGCCTGTTATGGTCTGCAGAGGTCAGGCAATGCTTCCTGGAAAAGGTAAGATATGGAAAAATAATAATGGAGGTACAGAAGGGAGAAGGATCAGGGAAATTAGAAGAGTCTAGATAAATATAAGAACACAGAAAGTACTTGAAGCAAGAGAGATCGTGTAACATGTAAGCAAGAGCTTAGCATAGTATGACAATAGCTTGACTGCTAACCAGAAGGCTGGTAGTTCAAACCCACCAGCCCCTCCTCGGAAGAAGGTTGGGCAATCTGTTTCTGTAATGATACTACCTTGGAAACCCAAGGAGGGGTTGCCATGAGTCACATCTGACTCCACGACAGTTTTTTTTTTTTTTTTT
>NW_006921591.1:3227041-3239969 GCF_000298275.1 Orycteropus afer afer
GCCAAAGAAGAGATGATGCCTTTGAGTTCTGGTATTGGTGAAGAATATTGAAAATACCATGGACTGCCAGAAGAACAAACAAATCTGTCCTGGAAGAAGTACAGTCAAAATGTTTCTTAGAAGCAAGAGTGGCTAGACTTTGTCTCATCTACTTTGGTTATGTTGTGTTAGAAGAGCCCATTCCTTGGAGGGAGGACCCTCAACAAGATGGATTGATACAGTGGCTTCAACAATGGGCTCAAGAGTAGCAAGGATTATGAGGATGGTGTGGGACCAAGCAGTGTATTGTTCTGTTATTGACTTGATGGCACCTAAGAACAACAGCAACATGCAACAAGCACTTACTATACTCTGTAACATTACTGATTCCTAATGTACACAACACCCTGTGACACAGCTTGTGAATGGCAGAGATGGCATTTGAAACAGGCAATCTGGCTTTGGAGCCCATTCTTATATCTATTGTACTATTCTGTGTTCATATAGTAGGCACTTAGGAAATGTTCATGCTCTGCCTCCCCCTCATTTTCACAGATTATGGTATTCTAGATGTACTTCTTGCTGAATTTCAAAACTCAACTAGTACTTCTTTAGGATCATTGGCAAGAGGGTTGAAGTCTATTTCCTTGTTAAGAATACCGAAACTTAGGAAGAATAAGAGATCTGCCCATAGTCTTGTATTCAGAGAATCTCAGCAAATTGCATGATTGTAAAGCCTCATGAATTTTTCTCTGGCTTCCATAAGCAGAATTTGAAAGGAGTCATATAAGACTGGAAGTTCGTCCATAAAGATTCCACAAATCATGGGCTATTGGGGCTGCTGTAATTCTGTTTGTCCCTCTTTTTGTTCTTTTCCTGTTTCCGTTCTGCCATGATTATGCAGTCTCTTTCTGCAGATCACAGATTTTAACATTTCTGTTGCTTATTTCCAATATGATCTTTCTATAGTTGAAATTTTCTAGAAATGAGTAGTTATGTTCCTTTGGTTCTTTAGTGTCATCTTCTGTCTTTCTCACGCTTAATGTTATTTCATTAGTTTGCGCTGAAGTAATTGATGGATGTGTATTTGCCTCTCCTAGAATTACAATTGGCTAGGGTGACCTTTCATGTCCATTTAAACCACTAAATTGTTAAGAATAATAAGTATTCCTGAGGCTTAAGAGACACATCATTTCTATAAAAGAATGTACTGTGAAAACATGATATGTCTGTCAGGCTTATCTTTTACACAATAAGCCTCTGTATCTGCATACACAAGAGGGTACATACACACACATGCACACACATACACACATGCATGTACAAGCACACATACACAGACACAGACTCACCTTCCCACCCTAAAATACACCCTACTACCTATATCAATGTGGATTTTGAAGTTATTGTTTAGCTTGGGTTTATCATGCCCAGACCACAAGTAGTAATGACTCGAAGAAGGTCGATCCATTGCTTAAGAAAGGCACGTCAGATCTTTGGAGTTAGAGGTGGAGTGGTGAATTTTTTTAACCTCATAGATTCAGGTAAGAGATTAGACCTTTCTAAGAAACTGAAACTTAGAAGTTAGTTCTATGTAGCGAAGCACTTCAAAGTGTGAATGGTTTCAAGCAATGGAAATGCATTTTCTCACCATTCTGGTGGTTATTAGTCTGCATTTGGGGTGTTGGCAGGGCAGAGCTCCCTCCAAAGACTCTAGGAGAAGATTCTTTACTGTCTTTCCCAGTTTCTTGTAGCTCCCACCATTCCTTGGCTTGCAGATGGATTTTCAAATGGCAGTAATCCCTCTATGTTGCTTTTTTTTTAAGGAGAGCATTCTGATTGGATTAGGATCCACCTTACTTAAGTATAACCTCCTGTTCATTTAACTGATAACATCTTCAAAGACCTAATTTCCAAACAAAGTCATGTTCACAGGTACTGGGCATTAGGACATCACTATATCTTTTATGAGGTCACAATTCAATCTGTAGTAGGAAACCTGGAGAGATGACACATGAACTTTTTCTCTTTGGTGTAGACTGAAGATTGATGTCCAAGTGTCTTTTCTGGGGTATAGGTACTATCCTTCCTGCTCCTACCAACACATGAAAATTGATCAGAAGTTGGGATGAGTAAGCTCTGACAGCCTGGTGGTCTAGGCATATAGCTCATTAACTGTATCATCCTATTTTCATTTGCTCTCTGTTTTGAGTTTCCACTCATTATCCTTACATGCAGTTCTTCTAACAGCATCAGCTTGAGAATGCAAATGCTATATTTTATTAGGTAAGGAGAGAGTGTTCTCATACCACCTTTTACAAAAGGAAAATCATAAACTCACTCTGAAATGATACTTTTTATCTCACTCATTGATAAACTCCGTATATAAATATCAGCCTCAGAATTTCCCAGGTTAATTTAATTGTGGTTCTGATAATCACCATATATGCAAGGTAATCTTAAGTACATTTCAAAGGTTCCTTTGTCCAAATATATTTTTCTACAAATCTGTCCTGTTGTTGTTGTTGTTACAAATCTGTCCTAGCTGTTGAAATTTCTACCATAAATGATCACCTTAGAATACAAAATTAAAGATATTTATTAAACAACAGATACTAGGTTCTGAAAATATTATGTAGTTTTTGAGGGCATCGATCAAATTTATAAAATTTAGTGATTTCTATAATTATAATACACTCACATTTTATTCCTTACATTACTCTGAATATAACACTTTCATGTATCACCTACATATATTTGTTTCCTGCTTTCATATAGTAAATTCCAAGGAACTATTTGGTAGAGGGAGTTATCGAACCAAAATGCCCTTATATAATGTCCCTATTTTTGCTAAAGGACCAGTACTTTATACCCCTTATGAACTAGTCATTGGTTATGGTCTGCCCCTAAGGAGATTCTTGACGTTGGCCAAGTGGTCTCTCTTCAGTTGAGGACAATTCCCAGAGAGGGACTCAGACTAGAGCTGTCTTCTAGCAATACTCCTAGTATCTGGGGAAAGAAGAAGTTCTGAAGAGAAAGGATCTAGGAAGCACATCATAGCAGCCACTGTAAGTGCTGAGCCAGCAACTGAGGTATAGAAGTCTTCTGGGAAAAGGTGAGATTTGGGGCAGACTGAATCTTGATAGTCTCTTGAGTAGCCAGGGCTCACTTGGATATACAGGACCCCAAGACTCTGGTAAGGAGCCCTGGTAGTACAGTAATTAAATACTTTGCTGTTAACTGAAAAGTTGGTTCTTTGAACTCACCTGCCATTCTGTGAGATAAAGATGTATCGGTCTGCCTCCATAAAGGTTATGGCCTTGGAAACCCTACCCCCTCACTGGTGTTGAGTCGGGTCCTACTCATAGCGACCCCTCCTTGGGTTCCCAAGGCCGTATCACTATGGAAGTAGATTGCCCTACCTTCCTTCCATGGAGTGGGTGGGTTTGAACTGCCAGTCTTCTGGTTAGCAGTCAAATGTCTTAAGCATACAGGACAGTTCTAATCTGTCCTATAGGGAAACTAAGAGTTGGAATCGACTTAAAGGCAACTGGTAAGGCTCTGGTAGTCATACCTGCAAAGAGCTGGAAAGACCTTCCTTGTCCTGCCCCCCAGCCAATCAGAAACCATGCATGTTAAAATAAAACTCCTCATTGACTTTGGATTATCTGTTGTCTTATATCATCTGCATTGCTCTAGTCATGAGAATAGTAATAAATGGAATGGCTTGAATATCTCAGAAAAACATAGAAAGGGAAGTGGAGGGCATTGACGGAGCAATGCCTATGAGCTTAATTTCAGTATCTCAAGCAAAACTTAGTAAAAGGCTCTTTCTAGTCAATTTTCCTATAAGTAGGTCCCCTGGTTACTGCTGGGGGTGTTTAGAGCAATAACTCAACCACTGGTCTCATGAGTTAGGAGAAGGTATTTCCTTGGAGTTCTGGTGGTGTAGTGGTTAAGTTATTTGGGTGCTAACCAGAAGGTTGGTGGTCCAAACCCACCAGCTTCTTTGTGGAAGAAAGATTAGGCAGTCTGCTTTCTTGAAGACTTACAGCCTTGGAAACCCAGTGGGAGTCACTAGGAGTTGGAATCTATTCAATGGCAATGAGTTTGTTTTTTTGTTTTGTTTTGTTTTGGTAATCATTCCCTGAGGAATTATTTGTCCTCCTTCAAGTCACTGCTGCCTGGATAAAGTTGAAACAGTAGGTCACACAGAGAAATCTGCACTTTAATAAAAGATTTGCTTACTCTTTGGTAAATTACTTATTACCTCAAGATGCTTAAGAATAACTCTATTTATAGTTAAAGGTATCAGAATGCGTACACCCTGGAAAGACTTTTTCCTTAGGGCTCAACTAAAAGATTTGTAACTAAGAAAATGATATACCATGAATTAAACTAAAAAAGCCAATAAAGACTACATCTAAATGTGAACGAAAGCAATTTTCAATCAATTACAGTCTAAATTTAAAGTTAGGAATTCTGTGATTTTGGATCATAGTTTTCTTTTACTTACCCGAAGGGTTATTGAATGTAAACTATGATTTTATGGAACAAGATTGTAGCCCAAGGAATACACAATACAAATTTGAGAACCAAATGTTGTATTGTGAGGTAATCAGGAGTCAATGGAGAAGTTGAAAATTAGAAACCTTAGCTTTCTTCCAGACTAAGTAGAAAATAACTTACAAATGTAGAGCACTGCGAAATAAAAATGTGATTGTTGCTGTTATTGTAGTATCAAACTTAATTCCTAAATCCTTCCTTCTTTTGAATATCTTGAAACTCTTTAAGATACCAACTCTAATTTGTTCCCCAATTGTCCAGTGATGGCCACTAAATCAGACGCTGTATTCATGTGGGTCACATTCCGTGCTCTGGATTTTTTCCTCTTGTTGCCCCACTAAAATCTTTTGTCTCATTCTTTCAAGACCCATATCTCTCTTAGGCCATTGATGAAATCATAAAAATTAAGACACTAATGGCTATTATTTGCTTAATGGGCTGCCCATCTCAGCTATAAACAGATAATGAAATTTTACTCCCCAGCCTTGTAATTACCATTAATGCATAACGAAGAATGGAAAGTTAATAATATCACAGTAGAGCCTGAAATTTCCTCCCTGCTCCATTGATGGTGGGTTTGCTTTGGATGTTGATGAGCCTAAGACAACCCCCTATAATAAATCCCTTGCTTGCAAATCTCCATCTCTGGTAACCAGTTCTCAACAGCTACCTACTTAATGGACAGAGCCCAAAATGATATCCTATGTTGCAGCCTAGCCCTCTCAGGCCCTCATAACCTACCGACCCTATTCAGCCTCTCCTCTGGGCTGGAAGTACTCCTGTATTCCCAGATGCTGGCAGGCATTCTGCTTTGAATGAGTATACCACTTACCACTTGCCATAGAGTGTGGTTCTTGGACTTCCTACCCTCCATACTATATGCCCTCAGATGCTAGCTATCTCCTAGAACTAAACCAATTTTTTTCATCCTCTCTGTGAATATTATGCTTTGGATTCTGGCTACCCCTGCAAAACCCAGTCATTTGTAACGACTCCCATTTTCTTATGATCCTGGATTCCTTTTGCTCTTCCCTGGCCTGTAAGTCATAACTCTAGCAAACCTCATGTTCAAATAATTCTAATTTCAGTTTCCTGTTTCTTGAAGGAGACACTCTGGTGCCATAATAGTTAATGCATTTGGGTACTAATCATAAGGCTGGTAATTCAAAGGCAGACTGAGAAATTATGCTCTTTTTTTTTGTTTGTTTGTTTGATTTAAATAAGATGTTCCGTCATAAAATATTTTGCTTGGAACATCTTGTGGCTATTGAAAATATAGAATTGGAACTTACATGAAAGATCACAATATCCTGCAATATAGAAGGTGAACTTCTAACCCTTATAACAAGATGACAATGCCACACCCTGAAAACTATTAAATAATAGCTGCAAAATGGCATTGAATTTGCTCCATTCTGATCAAATTTTTGGTTTCTGTTCTTTCATATTATTCATTCAAATGAGACACAAGTTTTAAGGTTTTACGTATAATGTGAGAAGGTAAAAGATATCCTGGTAAATGATGTCTGGTCTCAGGAATGCCCTTAAATAGTATAACTACTTACTCAGAAGATGGTTTAAAACTTGCAACTGCTGCACCTAAATTGAGCTAATCTCTCTGGAAAAAATCTACATTCCATACCAAGAAGAGTTCTTATATGGTAGACCAAAAACCAAACCCACTGCTGTCAAGTAGATTGCCCAATCTTGCTTCTGAGGAGTGGCTGGTGGGTTTGAACCACCAGACTTCTGGTCAGCAGTCAAATACCTTAGGCACTACACCACCAGAGCTCCTTATCTGGGATAGGAGAACTCTAATTTTAAAATTTCCTTTTCCTATTCTGCTCCTTCCTACTCCCACTCAACCACTGCAAAACAAAACAAAACAAAAAAAACAACAACCAGTATTTCTGAGATGAGAATAAATGAAAAATAGGATTTTATGTGAGGAGGTAGATAGCATTTTCTTTTAATTGCATGGGAAATGAGTTTGTTCTTATCGTAATGCAACATATAGAACTCAGCATCCTATGTATTTTTCATCTATGAGTATGTGAGTGCATATGTGTCTGTGTGAGGGTGGGAAGGAGGATTGAAAATGGGTATGGATGGAGATTACTTGGCAATGCATGTAACTTTCTCTAGTGAATACTCTTTAGTGATTCCCATTGATAGTATCTAATTTATGATTCTGATTGATCCAGAGAACTTAGTTTATAACATTTGTGGTGGATTTAAATTCAGTTGTGGCATTTTAAGGGGGCACTTAAAGGATTACAAAAAAAAAAAAAAAGGTTCTGGATGATAAGAGGAATACTTGAAATACTTATTAAAAAGAAAAAAATCTGAAGACCCAAGGTCGTTTCAATTGTGAGTCCTTGTAACATGAATTATAATTTTTAAGTACCTTCTGAAGTTTGGTAATTAAGTCTTTAATTTGTCTTTCACTGTATTGATATACTAAAGCTCCACGTTTCTCATTTTATTCTAGTAAATTTTCTCACTGTCAATTATGCTTCCTTAGGTTCTAATTATCTTAATGAAGCATATGAAGGAAATATATACATATGTAAGTATGCACGCACACACACACATGCACACACGTACACTATACCCCTTTACATTTTTATTTTAACATTGTACATTAGAGGTGAATTGAAAGAGCAGTTCACATTAAGATGAGTGGCAAAGGAATTATATAGTCACATAGTGTTTGCATAAATTGTGTATTAGGATGCTATATGCAATTTTCTACCAAACATTCATTATCTCATATTTTTATCAGAGTACAAAGGAAAGACCAAATAAAAATCTACTACACTTTCTGGGATCCTGATCTCTCAATGACTTACTTGACCACAGTTACGTATCCAGTTAAAGGACTTAGATCTCCTGGACTCCCCATGAACTGTATTTCAAACATACCTTCCTCACCTCTGAATTGCGTTTGCATACCCCTCCATATGGCAAACTAAAGGAGAAGACTATCTCTGTTAAAAAAGGAAAATACAGAGGTGGCCTTTGTCACAATTTTTTTTTTAACCATCTCAGCTTTTAAACAGTTAAAAGTATGAATATGAGATTGTGATTTATGAAATGTGTCTTTTCAGCTTATGCTGGTGGTTGGAGACAAGAGAACATTCTTCTGATAAGAACTTTTAAGCAATCAACACTTCAAACAAGTTGTTGTTGTTGGTGTTGTTAAGTGCCGTCGAGTCAGACTCGACTCATAGCGACCCCTCCTTGAATTTCTGAGGCAGTATCACTACGGAAGTAGATTGCCCCATCTGCCTTCCAAGGAGTGGCTGGTGGGTTTGAACCATCAGCCTTCTGGTTAGCAGTCAAGTGCCTTAGGCATATGCTACCAGAGGCTAAATGACTCTTCATGGTACTGACCATTTTGAGTTCTGCTGCTCAGTAAAGGCATCCCTTCCAAAGCTTCCCTGAGAACTCTTATTTCAGTCTGATGCTAAGGAAGATGCTTATGCTGGCATATTCTCAGATGGACTGACCCATTTACTTTAATGAGCTGTAAATTCTGGTAGAATTTGAAATGAAAAAAACACATGATCTGGATGTGGTTCCTAAGGAACTTTTCTATGAGAGACTAGTCAAAAAGGAAATGAACTATCTTTTGTAGACAATATGGAATTTGGATTAAAATCATCACTGTTGACTTTTTCCCTTCAAGCATCTCAAAGTATTCCTTATGCAAAGCATATCCCAGCTGGGGCCGAGATGGACAGTAACATCTATTTTTATGTGAGCAGTAATTTAAAACTTCCTTACTTACCAAGTTTTCTTGGACTTTTTTTTTTTTTTTAACAACATTTGTAATAGTTCTGTGAGTTTATCTTTTATTTGAAATGGTTTTGCTGCAGTAAAAGAAAAACTACATCACAGTTTTTCTTAATCTGTTTTTTCAGTTGTATCATCATGTGAAAATGGCATTATCTGCCTAGAAGTAAATTTGGTTTTCAGTTTGGCATTCTTTCTGGCACATGAGCTTTTATATTGTTAGTAGTAACCCTTTAGAAAGATTTCTTCTCATAGGCGAAGCTGTAATGAAACAAAACACTACACTTAAAATATGAGTGTACTTAGTTTCATCTGCCAGCTGTAATTACTGTTGTTTCTAGGGGGAAGAACCTTGAAAGCCAACTTGAAAAAGCATTGCAAATTTGTTTACATCCAGTTTGGTTCCATGATGACATTATATTTATAATTTTATAGCTAGCAATGAAATCCATGCTCAGACACAGACTGTGTGAGGAGGGTGTCTGTTGATGTTAGCAACTTCCCTTTTCTTGCTTCTCTTAACCTCTCTGTCAGGAGAGAAATGGCATAGGAATTTTGATCTGTGAGTATCTGAGATTGAGTAGATTTTGTGGAGTCTGTTGCATGAAAAGGGACATTTCCCTAGTTGTCAGTGAGCATGGCCTAATCTAGAAGGAATAAGGGGTTGCCTGGGTATTTCTAGTTCCCATATTTAAAGTCTGTCATATAACCCATTGTTGGTGTGTTGATTCTGACTTCTTGTGTAACAGAGTATAACTGTCCCATAAGTTTTTCTTGGCTATAATCATTAAGGAAGCAGATTGCCACGGCTTTCTTCTGCAGAGCCACTATGTGAGTTTGAACCAACAACCCTTAGGATTGTAGTTGAGCACCAACCATTTTTGCCACTCAGGGACTTTGCCATATAGCAGATCTTAAAGATGTTTTCCTCATTTTCATTCCCAAATGTCAGTAGTTTTACTTCACAAAAGACATGATAAGTATCTTAAGTTTTCCTACTTCAAACAGATTGAAAACATCTTGGGGAGAAGAGAGAAACTTGGTAGTAACTCACTTTACTCAACTAAGATTGGATTTGAAGAGAGCAATGAATGGCTAGCGAGAAGGTTAAGCTACTGAGGCCTTCCTGGTATAAGGGCAAATGAGAGTGAAAGTGCTAAGAAGAGCCTACAGATTATGATTGTGCATTCTAGAACAAAGAAGGCAGTAATTGATGGGAGGGAAGAAAATTGTGATGGGTTTTTCTGTGTGCTAGTCACAGAGTTTCTCAGCTCTTTGTCACATAAAAGCTTTAGAGGAAACTCATATTCAGTTATCAGAAATTGCTTCCCCTTGATTTATGATCTGGTCAGGCCCTTTTTGGTAAGCTGTGTGAACTCTTCCTACCAGAAAGAGAGAAATTGCAGATAGGTTCGGCACATATAAATGCATCTTGGCAGCATATATATATAACTTCAAACAGCTCAGAGATAATAAATTGAGTGCCCTGTCAATGCCAGCTGAATAAACACATTTGTTGTAAATGATCTGACAATAGAATTATTGATTATAAATCCAAAATTTGACATTTGGAATCACAGCTCCTTTTCAGTGCTAAGGATCGGGGAGTGACTCTTGGTCCTTTCTATGGGGGGAGTTTAACATCATCTTTGGCAACTCAGCTTCTTCCTGCTACAATTAATTAATCCTCAGTCTGATCTCTCTTTTGCGTGGATTACATTGACTTTGCTTTGTTGTCTATAACATTATGTACATCTACAGCCTTTCATAGGAGCTGGATCTGACTCGTCTGTTCTAGTGGTGTAGAAGTAGAACAACCAGAAGAGAATGGGCCAGCAACAGTGTGATTAACATATTCAAATCCTTACTCTGTGCTTTTGACATAAGTTGTTGCTATTAGTCATCATTGAATCGATTCCAACTCATGGCGACCCTATCAATGCAGAGGACAACTGTCCCACAGGGTTTTCAAGGCTGTGGCTTTTTTGGAAGTGGATCACCAGGTTGTACTTTTAAAGTGCCTCTGGGTGGTTTCAAACTGTCAACTTTTGGCCAGTCATCAAGTACTTACATGTTTGCATCACTTGGGGACTCCTTCAACATAAATATACTGATAAGAAAGTCTCACTATTTTTTCTTGCATTGGAGCCAATTTATGTGTGCTTTTTACTGAATCTTCTTTAGCTTTATAAAGATTTCTATTTAAATCTCATAAACAAACTGTAAAGATTGATTCACTGGGAGCAGTATTTCACAGAGCATTTTAGTTAATTCAACTTTGTAGCATGTTAATCTCACTAGAAATAAAATTAAATATGAACTATCATTTAAATGTATTTTTTAATCTATAGCCCTGGTATTAAAGTTATATCAAGTCTTCAACCAAATCATGTACCTGAGTACTATTGCAAAGAGGAGCAGAATGAGTCATCAATTCCTACCTGAAGGATTTGCTTTTGTTGTTTTCACAATTATTGAGTATCTAATTTGAATTGGTTATTTCTTCATAATGATGCTGAGACTATTTCATCCTATTTCAGGCTGTGCTTTTGTGCCTTTATCTATGGTACTTCAGTCATCTACTCTTTGTCATATTCTTTTTAAAATTCTGTTCAATATCTTAATTAAGAATTTGCCTAATACATTCAAATGACCCACCATATGTTGCCAAAGACCCTTGCCTCAGTTCTTACCTCATGAAAGATATAGGTCTATCACAATATAGTGATTTTTTTTTTCTCTAATTCTTTGTTAACTATGGCTCAAAATAACACCAAATGTATATAATTAGCCTTTTATCTTCACCATGGAGGATGAAGTTGAACACTCAATTTAGTTTTGAAAGTTTGCCCTAGCCATTGTAATTCCTTACAAAAGCATGGCACTTAAAACCCTCGACTTTTTCCATCTCTAAGGTTATTTATGCTTTATCTTTAGTGCTCACCAGAGAAAGTTCAAAAAACAGAAGCACAACATTTGCATTCTACTTCGCATGGCAGGCGTTAGTTTGGGTATATTTTTTCCTGTGAACTTATTGAAGAATGGGTGGGTATGATGTTCTGGTCTGGCAGTTTTAAATGAAGCATACTATTTTGTGGACAGAGAAAGGTGTTTCGGTGGTGAGCAGTTATCTATGTTTGAGCTTGACTAGGTAGCTATGTCAGTGTCTCAGCAGCTACCAAGCACAGACAAACTCAGTCCCGTAAGAGAGGAAAATATGAGTACAAGTGGAAGATTTGTCAAGAATGGGAATCAAAGCTCTATTCTTTTGATGAATTAGGACCTTTCCCTTTCTCTTCCTCTGAGAACCATCTCTGTTTTCCTTCTTCATTTTCATTTAGCTCCAACTAATTCAAATAGATTTGACAGTTCCAGCAGACAGTGTGTTCATATATGTTCTCTATTACTACTGAAAACATGAATGCAAGTCCTAACTCTGCTGTTAATTGGTTTTGTGACTCAAGACGGATGATTGCCTTCCTTGAGTTTCTGTTTTCTTAACCGAGAAATGAAGATAAAATCTTTTCTCTTAAGGTAGTTTTAAAAACTGAATGAGGTAATATATGAGAATGCCTCAAGTACCATGCCTGACATAAGGCCCAAATATAGTTGGCTGAATTTGAATCTAATCCAATGTAAAATTCAATTTCCCTGTAGTCACTTAAGAAGCAAAAAAAAAAAAAAAAAAAAAAATTAAGCAATCGCCTTACGCATTTTGCATTCATGGACATGGAACTGGTTCTATTTTTCCCAGTGGTGGTTACAGTCCCTGTATTTAGTTGCAGTTTCATAGGCAAGAAGGCAGACACTCTGCATATTTGCTGAGGATGGATTAGTCAGGAGGCTCAGGAGCAGTCTTCACTTCAACAGGAGAGCTGGGAGCAGCCTGAATGATGAAGCCCATTGGAGGAAGAGCTTGTCACAAAAAAATTGTAAGATATTCAGAAAGCTGCCCAATATGCTGCCTCCTAATAAATCTTTAATTCTCCCCAAAGAGAAGAGTGATGTCTCTTTATTCTAGTGTATGTCATAGGCAGAGTTTATATTTCTTACCAGTATGTGCACGTTTATCTTCATAGCTCCTAAGAAAGGGAAATTGGCCACATTTAAAATCTCCATTCAGTTTTACAATTTTAGACTCTTGATGGCTTTTAAGTTCAAAAGGAGGAAGGATCAGAGTTGGCAGCAAAGTGGATTTTAGGGACAGCTAGAAAATGGGAGAGAAGATAGCCTCTTATATTTTGATTAATCTACTCCATGAAAATGTATACATGGCCATGCAGCTATAAAATTTATTGACAGTGAAGACTTTTCCTTTAGTGGTGCTTATACATGGTAATATCTGGAATATTGAATACATTGAGTTTTTTTTTCCCCCCTTTGCTCTATGGCTGCTTGAGGTCATAGGTGTTTTTTCTGGGACTATTTCAAAGGGAAATAAACTCTTTTTTTTTAATTTTATTTTGATTTGGGTGAAGATTTACAGAGTACATTCACTTTTCATACAACAGTTCACATATACTTTGTCTCATGTCATTGACCAAAATTTACAATGCAACAGATCCCCTCCCACTTCCTCCCCATA
>NW_006921591.1:3243733-3252360 GCF_000298275.1 Orycteropus afer afer
GATTATCTTCTGTGTCTATGTTAATTGGTTTCCCTTTTCTTTGTTGAAGAGGGTCTGTGCAATCCTTCTGCTTAGTCCGCCATCTTGCCGGAACCAGGAAATAAACTCTTACCAATAGGACCTTCCATGCAATTTTGATTTTTTTTTCCCCTGAATATACCTTTTACTTGAGACTTATGTGTAAGATATTTGTAGTCATGAAATAAAAGAATTTATCACAATATAGTCAGATGCTATTATCATGTAATTCTTCTGATATTTTAAATTCGTGTTGTTAAGTATAATTCTTTATCTTAAGTGGCTTAATTTAAAGGCCAGCTCTTGGAATGGTTTTCTGAGTTCCACTGAAGTCTTAGGACGAATGTGGTTGGTCTTGCATTTACTTAGGGTTAATTCAATCTTGGTACAGGAGTGAACTGGAAGGGTGGGGTTCTCTAGGTGCAATATCTGATACCCTGTTAGTAGCCAGATTAATTTTGAAGATTTGATTGATAAGAGAATCTTCCTCTTTTTCCCTCATTGTTTCATACTTGAGAAGCTGCCTATTTGATCAAAGTAAAACATTCGTACCTGATATCTTTAAACTTTGGAGCCACGTATTTCAGGTTCAATTGGCAAAAATTTCATTTTCAAACAAAATTGTCTGAAAGAAGGTATTTCTTCTAACAAGCTGTGATGCTATCAAGTATGTACATTTATATTGTGTCTGTAAGGCAAATATTTTCTGCTTGCCAGCCATACATAAAACAAACTCACTGCCATTGACTTGATTCCAACTCACAGCGACCCCCATTGGGTTTCTGAGGCTGTAAATCTTTATGGAAGTGGATCATGCCATCTTCCTTCCACAGAGCAGCTGGTGGGTTTGAACTACTGACCTTCAGGTTAGCAGCCAAATGCCTTATCCACTATACCACCAGAGCTCCTTATCAGCTCCTTGTTGGCCATAGTATGTATTTAATAAATGTTTATTAGATTGCATAAAAGAAGCCTGTATATATCATATAGTCTTTAACTAACTGCGTTTAACTATTTAGCATGGTTCCCACACCTAATGTTATTTAGCACTTGATATACATTTGGCTCTGGTAGCATAGTGGCTAAGACACTTGCCTGCTAACCAGACGGCTGGCGGTTCAAACCCACCAGCCACTCCTCGGAAGGAAGGTTGGGCAATCCTACTTCCGTAGTGATACTGCCTCGGAAACCCAAGGAGGGGTCGCTATGAGTCGGGGCCGACTCGACGGCACATAACAACAACAACAACAACAACATACATTTGGCACAAATCTTCACTAAAAATAAAAGGCACCACAGGTCAATACTTTAAGCCTTAGCATTAAAAGAAGAGAAGCAAATAAAATGGTTGATTGTTTTTCAACCAGCCCTTGATTTTTTTAAAAAGAAAATTTTAGTATTTAGCTATCAATAAATAAGTATTATTAAATGATTATTATAGTGAGTCATGGTGATAAAAATGCTCAGCTTCTAGTCAAAAGTTAGGGAGTTCCAATCCTTCCAGTGGCTCCACAGAAGAAAGACCTGGTGATCTGCTTCCATAGAGATTATCACCAAGAGAACCTGATGGGGCTGTTTTCTTCTGTCACCTGGGGTCACTATGAGTCTGAATCTACTTATCCAAAAGTAAGGAATGGCAGAATGAGGCAATATGAAACCAATATATGATAGATTATTATGAAAAAGTAAATTATTACAGTAGAGATAATGACTGTTGGAATTAAAGGAGGAGCTATTGTCTTCAAAGGAAACCTGGTGGTGCAGTGGTTAAGCGCTTGGCTGCTCACCAAAAGGTTGGTGGTAGGAACTCGCTGACTAATCTGTGGGAAAAAAGATGTAGCAGTCTGTTCCTGTAAAGATTACAACCTTAGAAACCCTATGGAGCAGTCCTGCTGTGTTTTTGAGAATCACTATGAATTGGAACCTACCACAGCAGTTATTTTTTTCTTTTGGTTTATTGCCTTCAGTATATTATTATGAAGGTGCCAGAACTGAGTTAACCACTGAGGGACACAGAGGTTATGGATAGGTGTAGAACAAAGAATGTTTCAGATGGAGAGAACATCAAGTCCGGATAAAGAAATCCTCATCAGGTGAAACATTCGATGAGGTCCCTGTCCTGCTAAGAGTACATGTTAGCATTGAGGATTCAAGAGTGAACTAGTTAATTAGATAAAATAGGAAAGTAGAGAGAAGTGATTGAAAGATAGAAACAGGTATCAGTCAGTGTCTTTTTCTCAATTACTGTTCCAAGTAATCTTATGAAAGAAAGCATTTATTTTTCCCCTAATTAAAGTTCATGGTGAAATAAATATCCTCTGAAGGAGGCAGACACATGTCAAGAGCAGCCTGGACAGATGGAAAATTCAGGAATCTCTCCAAAAAGACCAGTTGTACTTGTGAATCCCTTACCAAAAGGACAGGTGCCATTGCTGGGAGTGCTGTTTTTCTGCAGTTCTGCTTCTGGCTGTTATAATGAAACATGGAGAGAGAATAACTGGTAGATAGACAAAATAATGTAATAAATGTCACCCAACATTTTCATTTCATCCTGTGTATGTGCATTTCAGAGATTAAATTGACTGTAGGCATTATGTCTGGTTTGTTTTATTTTGACATTAAGAGTTTGAATAGATGAATAAATGACATCTCTATTCTTTAATGTTTAAATAAATATACTATCTTGTACTTAGGAGAGTCCATAACATCTTCTAGCTTTTTAAATATGGCCAACCTACTATTGCATTCCATACCTCAAAGACAAAAAGGGACTATGAGGCTATTATTTAATACTAGACCAACCCTCTGTTCATACCTCCTTCTTACTCTCCTCTCCCAGGGACTCTGATTCCAGGCCCTATACATTTTGGTTTGGGGGACTTATTCAAAGTCTGGTTGGATTATAATTCTTACTAGCCCTTGGATCAGTACATACCCTGATTTTAGCATCAATTCTAGAGTCTTAGGTAAGCAATACCTTCCTCTAATTTAGTTCTTTGTGATATCACCACCCTTCATTCATATGTTCTGATTTAATTTTCTGAATTATAATGGTTGGCTCAAGTAAAAGCAAGTTGTTCAAAGTAGTCTTTCAGAGGGTAGTTAAGTAGAGGCAATTGAAAGACGTCATACAAAAATGTGTAAATTGAAGATTCCTTTTAATTTTGTGTGATGAAAGGATAATGTTTGCCTCTTTAAAGACCACAGCTTGCATAAATGTCAGTGTGTAGTTCATGATTTTGCTGAACAATGAATCACTATAGCCTACTGGACATACAATTGCTGAGGAAATCCCAAACTGGATTTGAGAAAAATGGGAGTATGCCATTCTGTCTTGTGAAATACACTTTTTAGTTCTGAGTTCCCTCTCTGAACTATTTTATATTTTCTCGATTTCTATATGCAGGCTTCAAGGAGAGAAATTTGCAAGAACTTTCTCTTGTCTCGAAATAATGGGAACTTTTGATAAGCAGTTAAGCAGAGGACAGAAACAGGAGAAAGACGAAATTCAGAAGAGTTAGTGAGCATGGGATCTGTCTCAGTTTCCTAATTCCTGGGAACCAAGAGCTGAATATTAACAGGTAGTCAGAATAATGCCTGGGATTCCAGAAAGACCAGAGATCTTCCTCATAAAACATGTACCCCCAAAGTGCATACCTTTCAATAAATGAATCATGGAAAACAAAAGTTTATTAAGGGGTAACAGGATATTTGCCATCTCAGGGCTGATTGACTATTAGTGGAGAAAATGAAAGAAAAATTCCTCTCAGGGCATTTTCTAACCATCAGTTCTTACTCAAATTTAGGGCTAGAATTCAACTTCTGTATGTTTTGAAGACATCCAAGCATAAAATTTAGTTTAAATTACTTCTGAGTTTGGAATGATGCTAGGTTCTTCACATAAGAAAACACAAATCTTGATTTCAAACATGCTCTAAACATGGACAGCAAAGAATAGTCATTAAAAAACTTCCAAGGAATATGGACTCACAATAAAGAAATCAACAAACACAAGGAAATTAGAGATCCGAGTTAGCAAAAAAGAATAAAGTTCAGATTCATATTTTTTAATAATGATGATAGATACTGGAACTAGAAAGCATACATTGTTATGATATCTATATTCATATCTATCTCTCTATATACATCTATTTATCTGTGTGTATAGGAGCTCTGGTGGTGTAGTGCCTAAGGCACGTGACTGCTAACCAGAAGGCTGGTTATAACCAGTCACTCCTCAGAAGGAAGACTGGGCAATCTACTTCCTTAGAGATACCGTCTTGGAAACCCAAGGAGGGGTCGCTATGAATCAGAACTGACTTGACAACAGTGAGATAAAAGCATATAGAAAATATGATAAAGAAATAAGATGATTAAAATTAATCAGAAAAAAATAACAAATAGCCAAATACAACTTCCAAAAAATGAAAAGTATCACATTAAAATCTCAATGAATGTGTTACACAACCTGTTAAGTTAAAGAAGGAATTATTGAATTTGGAAATACGTCTGATGAAATTACACACACCACAGCATAGATTGGCAAGTAGAAGAACCATCCGAAAAGATTAAGAAACATGGAAAATAGAGTGGAAAGATTCAAAATATAGCTAATCAGAGATGTATAAAGAGAAAATAGAAAAAGAAGTCATTTCTGAAGATATAATGGCTGAAAATTTTCCAGAATCAATGAAGGACACCAGTCCTTGTGTTCAAGAAGCCCAGCTCATCTTGAATAAATATTTTAGCCAGGAACACTTTTCTGATATCCATCCCTGTATTTCCAATTATGTGGTTACCATTTCTGTCTGGAAGTCATACCAGCATCTCAAGTTCTTCAAGTGTATAATGAAATTAATATCTTCCCACCTATCCCACGTCACTAAAACCTGAACTTCTTTAGCCACAATCTTTCTGTGAAAGACACCACCACATTCTGTCTCAGTCATTCAAGTGAAACCATGCTACTTTTCCTGGATTACTTCCTTATTTTGATTCTTCTTTTTTAAATTATTGTCCATTCTATGTTTCATAAACTTTCTCCCATTCCACCTTCTACTTTATTAATTTAGATTCTTGTTACTTCTTATCTGGACTATGTGAACCATTTCTAACTAATCTCACTGCTTTCTGTAGCTCTTTTTTTTACTTTTATTTTACATATTGCCATTCTTCCTAATGGATAATTTGTATTTACTCAGTTTCCATCTCCCAAATCCTGTTAAAATCTTCTAAATTCTTCTTATCACCAGTGGATTGAGGTTCAAAACTGAAATTCCTTGGCCTGGCTGTGACTTCCCTCAATCTATCTCTACTAGGAAATTGGTCAACTTGACACTCTATAAACACTTGGTAGCACAACATCAGGTTTTTACTCACATTTTCATTGGAATCACATGGTTCATGGGCTTGGCTGTTAACCAAAAGGTTGGTAGTTCAAGTCTACCCAGTCAAGTACCTGGAAAGAAATACCTGACAATCTACTTTCTAAAAACTCATCCACTGACACCCTATGGCGCACAGTTATATTCACATACATGGGGCTGTCATGAATCAGAGTCAACTTGACAACTGGTACATTCCTTAGAATATGCATTCTTTTTCTCACAGCTACCAACTTACCATGTTCCAGTAGTATCTGTACCCAGCACAAATGTCTCCATTTATATTAACGGGTTCTAATATGTCATCTATCAATGTATTCCTCTTCTATTGATCTTTCATAGAACATTGTGCCTTTCTTTTGTCTTTAGCAGATTTATCTGCCTTGTTCTGTGGTCATTGTTTCCATGTTCCATCTCCTCTGGGATGGAGAATGTAACATAACGTTGTTTTCCTAATATTTTATTGAAGAAAGTATGATCTCAGCTAATGTTTGCTGAAAGAATAAATGAGTCCCTGAGTAGATATATTGAAAGAAAGTATTTTAGAATTCATGCATAATTAAATTTTGCCTGAATTTTCTTGCAAGGTCAGGTAGATTTACCTTTAAATTTTATACCAGCTTCTGACTTGCCTTTGCTTTCTTTGTAGCTTCCTTTATATTGATAAATACCTCAGAGTTATGATAGACATCCTCACTGCATCTATCACATGCTCCATCTATTCATCTATTTACCCTGGAGTATTGAATTTGAATTTCTAATGGCAATCAATATGAAATTTGATGTTATACATGCTTTTCCATTCATTTGGTTGTAAGCCATATGTTTTATGTAATGCTTTCATAGTATTTTGCAGTTTAAATAGATTGCTTAAGAATTAGGAGAAAGAGGAATTAAAAGATTTATAGTATAACACAGCAAAGAAGTGTTTCCTTAGTAACTAAAACCATAGTTATGCAAAGACACCAAGAACTGAAGCTTGCTTTGAAATCTTATCCTGTAAGCAACTTGGACTTGAAAACAAAATGGAAATTGGCCAAAGAAAGTAGAAATCATAAGGGAAGGAGATTAAACTAGTGTTGATCTGCATGACCACGCATGGCTCAGCAGGATTCAGAGAGTAAAGAAGGTTAATAATATTTGAGGTTTTTAAAGGTCACTTTGCAAAATTGCTCAATTAAAATTTTATATCTTTAGTCAAAGTGTATTACAGAAGGAAAACATTGATTGGAAAATCAAGACTCTCCAAGTAGAATTGTGGTTAGGATAGTTAACCAAGTAGGTGATAACCAGAACCTTCCTAGAATGAGTTAGTATTTGCTGCTTGTTTAAAAGGTTTGATTTTCTCGAGGATGTTGCATAACTAGACCAGAGATGGCAAACTTCCAGCCAGAAGTCCAATTCCCTCATCAGGCCGACACCACCTTGCTTTCTGGACATTATTGCTTTCTGGAAATTGCAGCCCAGGGAGGAATGTACTGTCAGTCCTAGCCACTCTGGAAAAACCATCCCCTAGCCACTATAGAATAAAACAGAGAAAGAGCTGTGAAGATGTGATTCACCAGTTAACCAAATGAAGAGAAGGGGAAGTAGGTGATGATTTTATCGCTCCAAAGGTGATATATATAGTTCAGGTGAATAGTAACTAACATTTACCTACAGACTAACTGTGCTTTTCAGCTATTTTCCATTATCTTCTACACTTTTGTTCTTACTCTCTCAAGTTCCACTTCAGGGGCATGCCACATCAGGAGTCTTCTTATGATTTTGATACATTTTCTCTCTAACATTCCATTTTACCACTGCCTTCTTGCTTCTTTATCCTCCATCCCATTGAAGAGGCCTACTGTAATATAATTATTCTATTATGTTCACTTAAATTTATTCAACAAAATGTTTTGCATTAATTGCTGTCCACTGATTTAAGGTAGAAAATAGGATTTTTGTTTTTAATTGAGGTAAAATTGTAGATGCTTTTCATAGCTAATCTTCCAATTTTTACTCCCTGCCTCCACCTTAGTAGTCCTTAGAAAGTAACAACTAGTGCACTCTCCCTCCCGCTTTTGCCCACCCCCACCTCCAGTAGTTATGGCTTGGCTTTAGATGGGTGGAGTTTTTTGGCATGTGATATGTCCCTAATTGATTCCTTAACTCAGCTACTATGCAAAGCCCAGGGAGACAGAGGCTGACTCGGCTTAATGACTTGTTTATTTTGTAGTTCATAAAAAAATAAAAGCAATGTTTTCTGAGCTTCTGACTTGTGAACCTAGAAAGTTAACTTGCCCTGCTGGTGAAAACCAGTGACAAATGTTTTGTCATAAAGTATTCTAGGAGAGGTATTTAGTTGGCACAAGGAAAGGATAATTTTATTCATCTCTGTGGCATGTTTATAACATAAAGCTTGGCACCTACGCCCTCTGAAAGGTTTACTGAAAAAAATACATGTGTGAATTTGGAAGAGCAGTAATCTCTCTGTCGTTGTTAGGTGTCATCAAGTTGATTTCAACTCATAAGTACCCCTGTGATAGAGTAGAACTGTCCCATAGGGTATTCTTGACTATAGTCTTTAAAAAAGCAGATTATCTTCTCTTATGGAGCCTCAGAGTGAGTTCAAACTACCAACCTTTCTGTTTCCAACTGAGTGTTTAACAGTTGTGCCACCAGGGCTCCTTACAAATATCTCTATACCTTACTTTTCTCATATAGAAAATGAGGGTATTGAATCAGGTCCATACATTCTCCTGTAGCCTCCTTTTCATTGATTGATTGATTGATTGATTCATTCATTCATTCATGTAGCATTCAGCAAATGCATATTAAAAGCATACCATTTTATAGAGTCCATGCTCTGTCTTTAAAAATTTTATGGTAACTTCTGGTGCATACATTTGAATATTTTAAAGCACAGTTAAATCACCTCAGGGGTAACAAATGGTTTTATACTTTTAAATATTCCAAATGTTTTATATAATAACTGATTAACAACTTTGCCCTGAGCTTTAATCAACATATGTGGTCTCTTCACTGCTTTGAGATGCTCTGGGTAAGGCCTTGAAGACCTGGGTTCGGCTTGTTGTGAGTGGTAGCAAACCCCCCACTAGATGGCATATCCATGATGCTCAGCACAACACCTGTTTAATTTTGACGGATTCAATCTTGGAATTGAAACTGCTCCAGGCCACTTCCCTTTTATCTTTTTCACAAGTTACTCTTAACTAAAGGTTT
>NW_006921591.1:3272640-3303895 GCF_000298275.1 Orycteropus afer afer
GGTTCCTGGCTTTTATCCCCTTTCTCCTGCTCTTCCAGCCTGCTATTCTGGGCGGCCCTGTGTTTCCTCTCCTCACCTAATCCTTTTGGCTGATTGCTCTTCTCTCTGGCTTCCTGGCTTTTAATCCCTTCTCCTGCTCTTCCCGCCTGCTACTTTGGGTGTCCCTGAGTTGTCTCTCCTCACCTGTAACTTTGGGGCTGACACCAGGTAACATTTTATTAATCATGAAAATTATCCACATATGTCCTTTATGTAATGGAGCCCTGGTGGCAAGTTGTTAAGCAGCCAGCTGCTAACTGCAAGGTCCTTGGTTGGAACTCACCAGCTGCTCTGCAGAAGAAAGATGAGGCAGTGTGGTTCTGTAAAGATTTACTGCCTTGGCAACTCTACTGTTCTACTCTATCCTAGAGGGCTGCTGTGAGTAGAAATCAACTCAATGACAGTGAGTTTGGTTTTTTGTCCTTTTGTAATATTAACTTAAAAAACTAACTCCCTGCCATCTAGTGGTTTCTGACCTGTAGAGACCCCACACACACACCTTGGGTTTTTGAGGCAGTATCACTACGGAAGTAGATTGCCCAATCTTCTTTCTGAGGAGTGGCTGGTGGGTTGAACTGCCAGCCTTCTGGTTAGCAGTCAGATGCTTTAGGCACTATGCTACCAGAGCTCCTTTGTGTAATATACACAGCCTTAATTCAGTCATTACTGAAATTCTCATAATTAGATGAACCAAAAATGATGATATCTTCTAAAGACCTTCATCTTTTTTTCAATAGCTAAAATATAGTTGAACATTCATTAGCAGATAATTAATAACTAGGTAACTAAAGGGTAACCCTTTTTGTTTCATCAGTTTTACCACTATTAATGACATATATGGAATGACATATATTAATGACTTCTATATGGGAGGTACTTTTCATTTTCCCAAAAGCCTTCTGGAGTGGTTATTCATGTTTAGATTTTTTTAATAAGAAAGCTGAGAGGTTAGATGATGTACCATGAGCCTCACCACCAGTAATTAGTTTGTATGAACTAGGTAGTCCTCAGAAGCAAGGATGGTGAGATTTTGTTCTGCTTACTTTGGACACATCACCAGGAAAGACCAATTAACAGAAAGGAACATCATAGTTCATAAAATAGAGTGATAGTGAAAAAGAAGCCTTCAATGAGATGGATTGACACAGTAGCTTCAACTGTGGACTCAAGCATACCAATGATCCTAAAGATGGTACAAAAAAAAAAAGACAAACCTCACTGCTGTCAAGTTGAATCCAACTCATAACGATTCCCTCTTCAGTTTCCAAGATGGTTTCTCTGCAGAAGTAGATCATCCAATCTTCCTTCCAAGGAGTGGCTGATGGGTTTGAACCACCACCCTTCTGGTTAACAGTCAGATGCCTTAGGTGCTAAGCCACCAGAGCTCCTGGAGATGGTAGAGGACTGGGCAATATTTTGTTCTGTTACACATAAGAGCACCATGAATTGAAGCCAACTTAATAACAACTAACAATGACAACAGGTGTCCCCAGGTCTTATGTAGGTGCCCTGAGGTCTAATCAGTGGTCTTCCACTGACACATCACATGGCAATTTTATTCTAAATATAATATCTTGAAGAAGAGTATAGATTAGTCTTCCTTTGACTTGTGAGCCCCACATCACTGTAAGGCACTGTGGCTGTGGAGGGCATGCAAACTGTATAATCTTACAATCAGAATTTGAACCTGAACAAATCAATATTTTAAAATGAACAAAATTCATCACATTTTGTAGTGATTGGCTTATGCATAAGGAGCTCTGGAGGTGCAGTGGTTAAAGCATTTAGCTGCCAACCAAAAGTTTGGTGGTTCAAACCCACCAGATATGCTCCTCAGGAGAAAGATGTAGTAGTCTGCTTCTGTAAGGATTTACAGCCTTGGAAATGGTGTGGGCATTTCTACTCTATCCTTACAGGGTTGCTGTGTGTTGGAATCAACTCAATGCCAGCGGGTTTGGTTTTTTGTTTGGGTTGATCTATACATTATCCATAGAACAATATCATTAATATCACATGCAAGTAAGATCTTACTGAAGATAATTCAGAAATGTTTGCAGCAGTATATTGATAGAGAACTTCCAGAGGTTCAAGCCGGATTCAGAAGAGGACGTGGAACAAGGAATATCATAGCTGTTGTCAGATGGATCTTGGCTCAAGGCAGGGAATACCAGAAAGATGTTGACTTGTGTTTTATTGACTATGCAAAGGCATTTGATTGTGTGGATCATGACAAGTTATGGACAAATTGAGAAGAATGGGAATCCCTGAGCACTTGATTGTACTCATGAGGAATCTGTACCTTGACTAGGAGGCTGTGGTTAGAACAGAACAAGGGGACACTACATGGTTTAAAATCAAGAAGGGAGTGTGTCAGGGTTGTATTCTGTCTCCACACTTATTCGATCTATATGCTGAGCAAATAATCTGAGAAGCTGGATTATATGAAGAAAAACGTAGTATCAGGATTGGAGGAAGAATCATTAACAACCTGAGATATGCAGACGATACAACTTTGCTTGCTGAAAGTGAGGATGACTGAAGGCACCTACTGATGAAGGTTGAAGAATACAGTCTGCAGTATGGATTACTTCTTAATATAAAGAAAACAAAAATCCTCACAACTGGACCAATGAGCAGCATCACAATAAATGGAGAGAAGATTGAGGTTGTCAAGGAATTCACGTTGCTTGGTTCTACAGTCGATGCCAACGGAAGCAGCAGTCAGGACATTAGACGACGTGTAGCATTGGGAAAGTCAACTGCGAAGGAACTGTTTCAAGTGCTGAGGAGCAAGGATATCTCATTGAGGACTAAGGTGTGCCTGACACAAGCCATGATATTTCCAGTCGCCTGGTATGCATGTGAGAGCTGGACAATGAATAAGGAGGACCGAAGAAGAGTTGATGCTTTTGAGTTGTGGTGCTGGCGGAGAATGCTGAAAGTACCATGGACTGTTAAAAGAACTAACAGATCTGTCCTGGAGGAAGTGCAACCGGAATGCTCCTTGGAAGCAAGAATGGCCAGACTTCGTCTCACCTAATTTGGTCATGTTGTAAGAAGGGACCATTCCCTGGAGAAGGATGTCATGCTTAGTAGGGTAGAGGGTCAACGAAAGAGGGGGAGGTCGTCAACGAGATGGATTGATACGGTGGCTGCGATGATGGGATCAAATATAGCAGGGATTGTGGGGCTGGTGCGGGATCGGGCAGTGTTTCGTTCTGCTGTGCATGGGGTCGCTATGAGTCGAAAATGACTCGACAGCACTTAACAACAACAACAACATATATTATCCAATGTACATCCAGGCCAAAGTTCTTTCAGCTATTTTGAGGTGTTGGGTTTCATTTATGTACACAATTTTGAAAATAATTTTTAAAAGCTGTAACAAGATTTGCCAATGCAGTTCATTCCAAATGAGTATGATTACTGGTTAATCAGAACTGTTAGTGTGAGTGAATAGATGCTGTAATGTGAATAACTGTAAATGTTGACTCCCTGGTCCCTCTTGAAAACAAGCTAGCTCTGCCAGCTTAATGAGGTTTTCCTGGAGTGTTTACAAATTTTAAATAATTAAAATTAAATTGAATTGAAGTCCTTTGTAATTATAGTTGCAATTACATCATTATCATCCTGGCAATTAAAAGGAGGTGTGGGGGCAGATGTGTTCTTTCGAGTCTAAAGTAAAAAAAAATTATTTCCAAAAATGATACCAGGTATTTTTTTTTTTTAAATTTCTTGTTTCAGTTGGCCAGTATACTTTGAGAGGTCATAATCCAGCACATTTTCTTTCACTGTCTTTTTCGAACATAGATTGGATTGCCTTCATAGGCCAGTTTTTAAGGATCATCATCAATCTTGGCAAACTTAATGAATATTACAAGACCATGAGAAAAACAGGTTCTGGGCATGAGCATGTACTAGCTCTCACAGGGGTATAGTGGAGAGAGCACAGAAACACAGTCCTTATAGAGGTTTTTCAAAAGTTCCTAACAGACCAACATTTAAAATTTGGTCCTTAATTAAAAACAAACAACTAACTTTGGGTTGTGAAAAAACAAAGCATCTCGTCAGGTTCATGTTGCAACAATGACACGTAGCCTGGAAGATGAGAACAGCATACAATTTACAGTTACCGTGAGCAGCTGAAGTAGCCAGAAACAAATGTAATTGAATTCACTACAGACAAGTACAGAATATTGCACTTTAAGTGGATCTCAGTGACCAAAAAGAGGAACAAGGGCAAATTGTTCCTCTGAAACTTTGGCTTGGCATGAATTATTTTGATAAGCCAACCTATTAATTTACTTCTATTGTAGAGATGAAGCCAAAAATATTGTGGGCAGGTACAGAGATGCTTAGCCACCCTCATTCCCACCAAAAGAGCAACATATTCTCCCAACCCCTATGTCTGTTTCTTCCCTTCTGGAAAAAGCTCACGCTAATCTTTCCCTTTCCAGAAAATTGACTTTTTTTTTTCTTTCTTCTGAAATCATGTAAATAATTTGCAAAGCTTTATCTGCTGCCTATCTATATAGTTTATAACTAACTTCTAAGAGAGTAGATAGTTTCTTTCTCTTTAGTGAAATTTAAAACTTCATTGGTGTGACTTTATTTTTGAATCATTTGTTCTAAGAATTTAAAGCTTTTTAAAGGAATTTACCATATTTAAGAAAATATATTTGATAAATATTTTTAAATAATTTGGATATTTTAAAAAGTATATAAAATTTTAAATTAAAATTATATAAAGGGTAATACAGTACACATTTATATTCCTCAACACTCAAGAAATATTACAAATAGAGTAATAGAGTTGTGTCTATCTTTGTATTTCTCCTCTATCCCTTTCTCCCTCTTCTAGATTTAAGATTAGAGATCCTTAACTTAAATTTGGTGTCTATTAATCCCATTCACATTTTTTTTAACTTTTTATTGTGCTTTGAGTGCAAATTTACATAGCAAACTTGTTTTGCACTCAACAGTTCATGCATATCTGATTTCATAGCCCCAAATACTGTCCCTAACAATAAAAAACTCTCCTTCCCTCTCCCTCCTGTGACTACCCCCTGCCTCTACCCTTCTCATCCATGCATTTGTGTGTCTATCCAGCTTTCTCTCTATGTGAATGCTACCCCCCTGGTGTCTTATGGCTGATTGTGAGTGCATTTCTAGGCCCAAAGGGTAACCCAGGGCCATACTCTCGGGGGTTCCACTAGACTCTCTCCGACCAATAATTTTGGTCATTTTTGTGTTTTTGAATTTTGTTCCATATTTTTCCTATCCAATATCTCTATCCAGTATCTCCAGATTTGATCCCTTTCCGGGCAGTTGGCATTGGTAGCCAGGCACCATCTAGTTCTTCTGGTCTCAGGGTCATGGAGGCTGAGATCCTTGTGATCCATCTTATCTTTGGACTAGTTGTTTCCAGATGACTTTGATCATCTTCACTCTTCTTTGCTCCAGAGGAGACCAATAGTTGCATCTTAGATGGCCGCTTGAAAGTTTTTAAGACCCCATTCACTGCTCACCAAATTAGGTTGTAGAACAAAATTTTTAGGAATTATGTTGTGCCAATTGAGCATGATGTCCCCCAAGCCTATGGTACCAAGTTACCAGGCTGGGTGATTCTCTCTCACAAGATGTTTGGTTGTCTCTGAGAGGTTACTCTAACTATGTCTTCTGTTGCTTCTGTAATGTATGTGGCTGATTTTGTAGCACAAGTGCATATGTAAGATTATCTTCAGCCAAATCTATCCTTGGTCTAGGGTGTATTCCCGTTTGCCTACCCCCACCTGCTCTTCTCACCTGTCTATTCATTTATCCATAGCCTGGTATTTGGTGCTAGTGATACTGCAGTGTTGTGTATGTAATAGTATTTGCTTCTGTTGTATATATCTTTTGTGTACACTTCAGTGTCTTTCCTTTCCACATCATTTTTTTTTTATTTTTTACTACTTATTTATGGATCTTCTGTCCATATGCAATATTGTTCTCCATGTATAAAACATTATAAAAGTCATGATATACTTTCTATATTCTTCTGCAACTTTCTGTTGTTTTGACTCAACATTTTCCATGCTGACAGTATGTATGTTTTTTGTGCTGTGTAGTTATCTATCATAAGGGTAAGCCACACTTACTCATCTTTTCCTTGTGGTTCTTACAAACAGTGTGGCTGAGAACATTCTTGAGCATGTCCCTTTATGTACAATAGCTCCTCCAGGGGCAATTAAATGGGTAATAATAGAATTGCAAGGAGCTCTGGTAGTACAGTGCCTAAGACATTTGACTGCTAACCAGACGGTTGGTAGTTCAAACCCACCAGCCACTCCACAGAAGGAAGACTGAGCAATCTACTTTCATAGAGATTTACTGCTGTAACTCAGAATCGACTCAGTGGCAGTAAGTTTGGTTTTTAGTTTTGGAATAGAATTTCTGGGTTACTGGTGTGCTTATTCTTGATTTTACTAAGTCTTGCCATAGTTCTCTCCAGAATGGTTATAACATTTTACACTCCCACTACAGTTCTTAAAATTCACAGAGTGCCATGTTCTTCCAAATTTGGATTTTGACAGACTTAGAACTAACTTATTTTGGCCAGTCTTATGAATGTGAAATAACATTTCATTGTGGTTTTAGTTTGATTTTACACATTATTCATGGAGCTGAGCATCGTTTTACATGTTTATTGGCCATTTATAGTACGTCTTATGTGAAGGTCCTGCTTATTGTGTTTTGCCTACTTTTCTACTGGGTTGTTTGTCTCCTTGATGATATATTAAAAAAAAAAAAAAAAAAAACCTCACTACCCTTGAGTTGGTTCCAACTCATAGCGACCCCTCCTTGGGTTTCCGAGGCGTAAATTTTTATGGAAGTAGATTGCCCAACCTTCCTTCCGAGGAGTGACTAGTGGGTTTGAACCACCAGCCTTCTGGTTAGCAGTTAAATGCCTAGGCACTATGTCTCCAGAGTTCCCTTGATGATATATAGCATACAAATCCTTTTTTTATATATACATTGCAAATAATCTTCTTAATTTAACTTTCTTGTCCATCTTTCCAAATACTTATTTGTATCTTTTGATAAAGGAAAGCATTTTATTTTAATGCAGTTTTATTTAACATATTTTATTTGCTATTTGTACTTTTGGAATCTTGTTTAAGAAATATTTCCTTATCCTAGATCCATAAAGAAATCATCTTATATTTAAAACATTGACCTTTATGTTTTGGATGAGGTAAATATCAAATTATTGATATGAATTATTTCCCAGCACCATTTATTCATTGGGATTTTTCTCACTTGTCTGAAGTAGCTCTCAGCATTGAGCTGGGATCAGCACAGGGAGGGAGGCAGGAAAATAAAGTATGAGATCATATGTCTGCCTTTAAAGATGGGGAAGAGAAGCAAGGGATAAGCATTTATCATGTATCATGTATCTCACATGCTAGGCAGCATGTGAGAAGTTCTCAGTAGACAGTGAACAAACTCTCTGAGTAGATGATGTGAACTGGGCAACAATTAGAGAATAATGTCAGATAAATTTTAATGGTGCTAAACTGTACTTTTGAGTCTGTAAATGCTAGAAAAGTTCAAGTAAGTGTTTGGCACTATATAGAATTCATTTATGAATAAAGTAAAGTATTGCTGTGAGTCAGAATAGAGTCAACAGCAATGGGTTTGATTTGGGTTTTGTGGTTATGAGATGAGTAAAACAAACAAAAAAAACTGACTGCCATCCAGTCGAATTCGACTCATAGAAACCCCTTTTGGGTTTCTGAGGTGGTAAAATCCTTATGGAAGTAGATTGCCCAGCCTTAGGCACTTAGCCTTAGGCACTATACCGCCAGACTCCTTGGGATTAGTAAACAGGGGTGTAAATATTCAGCACTTATTGAACTCAGGTCCTGTTTACCTTTTCTGTTTTTCCTCCAAAAGTTAAATTAATTCCATGGCAAACTACTCTTTTTTCCCCACAGAACAATATACAATATAAAAGGTTAAGTCCAAAACAGAAACCTTATTAGGGTTTTCTAAGATTTCCCATCCAATCTCAGTGGGTCTCAAGAGGGAACACCCTCACCCCTATAGGAAGGCCAGCCTTCCCACATGGTCCTCATAGGACTGGTATTGATAACTACAGGATGGATCCTGCCACAGAAATTTCTGAAGAAGGTCTTTCTTTGGTGGAGGAGTGTTTGTGTCTCTCACTTAAAACAGTTGTGTCACCAACTAGCAATAGAGTTAATCACCTAGTCAAATTTACGTAACCTTTGAGCTTAATTTGAGAGATTTTTTTAAATTAATAGACCTGATTCTTTATAATTTTATGACATATTTGATGATCTTTTAGAATTGAGTATATATAAAATCTTTTATATAATATATACACATGACCTTACACATAATAGAATGGAACATGGCTCAGTCATACGCTTTTTTTTTTTTTTTTTAATGATCATTGGTATGGTTGAGTCCATATGTAAATTTAGGATCTCTCAAATATAAAAAGAATGACACTAAGATGAAGTTAATAGAATACTTCAAACCAAAACCACTGCTGATGAGTTGATTCTGACTCATAGTGACCCTCATAGGGTTTCCAAGGCTGTAAATCTTTACAGAAGCAGATTATCTCATCTTTTCCCATGGAGCAGCTGGTGGGTTCAAACCACCATTTTGGTTAGTAGCTGAATGCCAGAGCTCTTGAAATTAGTAAAAGAGGCCACCCTAAAATAAGTGCTGATTTCATTCATCTGTTTAATTGTGGCTAATTAGATGAGGTTAAATTTAATAATGTCAGTGAAAAGTTGTCTCTATGTGATTGAATCAGTGAGGTCCAGTGACTCCTTAATTAATCTTAATCCTTAATTATAGGAGATAGGAAAAAAGTACATGTGCATTATGTATACACACACACACACACGTGCACACACGCATCTTGTCCAGTCTACATTATAGTTAAACTGCCCCAGTATATGTCACAATTTTAAATGTTGATATAAAAGTAATTTAAGTTAGTCAGATCTAATGACTTATCAGATATATTTTAAAGAGCAATTCACTTCATTTTTCACAAACTATTCTTTGGTGTCATTTAGAAATTATTTTATTGTTTCCCCAATCTTCTTTTGGAAGAGCAGATCAGTTAATGTGCAGGCTAAGAGAGAATTCAACCACTAATGTATACCACCTCCCCCACCACAGACCACTTTAGTACGCCACTGACTACTGAATGATGCAGCCCAATTATTAAATGCTTACTCTATTTGCCTTACATTGGGCTAGGTTCTGTCTATACCTTACCAGTTAGTGATTTGGGGCTGCTGAATTTGGACTGTGGAAATTTGAAAATCAATGGGAAAACATGTTGGTATAAAGTTAGGTTATATGGTTGTCTTCTATAATAAATATTAAAGTCAAATTCTTGCATAATAAAAATTGATCATATTTAATTACTAGATGATCTTTTGGTTAAACTGTCAAGCATGTCATCAATAATAAAGGCAAATCAATGGAGAATATAATTTTCTTTGGTGTGTTTGTCATTCACATAGTGTAAACTGCAGTGAGAATGACACTAAATGAGAATTTTTGTTAGGAAAAATGTATTTTGATAAAAGCCTAAGTTTTCTCCTTTATTTTACAAAGAATGTGCATTAGGGTGTTGTTTATTTCCTTCTTACTTATGAAGCTGAGGATATTCTTTTTAGAAGAGGCAATGTTTGCAGTTTTAATCAATACAGAACAAAGGACTTGTATGCATTCACTGGTAACTACATAGTCAAATGTTTGATCAAGAGAATCCTTTCCTGAGATGCATATTTCATCTCACGTAACTTTATAGGAATTCATTTAACAATTGAAGCAGGGGAACTTTTTGAACAGGACTGTTAAACTTCAACTCAAAAAAAGAAGACAATTTCAGTCCATAAACCTCAGATAGTGACCACTCTGATGCTATGAACATGGGTTTTATGTATATACATATATATATTTCTCTTCTTTAATTACATCATTTAAAGTATCTATCTACTGAATCTGTGTATCAGTCAAAACCAGTTGCTGCTGTATTGTTTCTGACGAATGACAACCCCATGTGTATCAGAGTAGAGCTGCACTCCATAGGGCTTTTGATGGCAATGACCTTTCAGAAGTAGATCACCAGGCTTTTCTTCCAAATCTGGGTGGATTTGAACAGCCGACTTGTTGGTTAGTAGCAAAGCATTTAACTCTTTTTGCTACACAGGGACTCTGTACTGAATCCGAGTAAGTGACAGAAAAGAAAAAAAAAAAAAAAGTCCTGAAATGAATGTTATCTTCTTAAAGCTCATGCAATAAATGAAAACTGCTGGTTAGATTCCTGCTATTACCACTACTATAATCTGAATTTCAACTGAAATAGTCATGTCAGTATTTGTTTTCATCAAAATGTGTGATCATTCCCATTACAGTAGTTAGCTTTGTGATATCTTATTATATAATTGATTCTAGAGAGAAGCTGAGGCATTCTCCCATTCCAGGAATCAAGTATGTGTAAGCAATGCCTTACTGAATCTTCAGCACTTCTTACATTTCAACATCTTGCCTCCTCCTCCCCCAACTTTAGTTACAACAAATCTCAGAAAGCAGTAAAGAGCATCTCCTATTCAAAGTTTCACATGTGGAATGTGTATTTGTTGCATAATGCCTAAGGCATTTGATTACTAACCAGAAGGCTGGTGGTTCAAATCCACCAGCCAGTCCTTGGCAGGTAGGCTGGGCAATCTACTTTTGTACAGATACCATCTTGGAAACCCAAGGAGGGGTCACTATGAGTCGAGGTAACTTGACAGCAATAAGGTGGGTTTTTTTTTTTTTTAAATGTAACTGAAAGTAGACCCAGTGTTGCAGTGGTTGAGTGCTTGGCTGCTAACCAAAAAATGTGTTTAGAAGCCATCAGATGGCCCAGGAGATAAAAATGTGACAATATTCTATAAAATTTCCACATCTTGGAAATCCTGTGGGGCCAGTGTTACTCTGTTCTATAAGGTTGCCATGAGTTAGCATCAATTAGTGATACTGCCTCGGTAACCCAAGGAGGGGTCGCTATGAGTCGGGGCCCACTTGATGGCACATAATAACAACAACAACCACAGCAACAGTTTTTTTTATCTGTTTGTTTTTTAAAGAAACTTAAATATGCAAAATTCCCTTTAGGTCGCACAAATAATTAAGCACTTGACTACTCTCCCATAGGTGCCTAAGAAGACAAGCCTGGCAATCTGTTTCCAAATGGTCATGCCTTTAAAATCTTATGAAACAGTTCTACTCTACACATATGTCAGAATCGACTTGACAGCTAACACCAATAACAACAATAAAGAGTCTGAAATAGCAAAACTCCTTTTGAGTATTTTATAAAATCATCACTACTCTTTATTATTATTATTATTTTAAGAGCTTGTTTTACATTCAACATCACATGTACATTTAGTTTCACTCCCCATTTACCATGTCCAACCCTAACCAGTCTCCTCCCCTCCCTACCCTGTAACCCTCCCCCTGTGCCCCTCATATTTATGCATTCCTGTTTGTCCTGCATTTCCTCAATTTGAATGTTGGTCCTCTGGTGCCCTATGGTGTATTGCTCTAAGGGATTATTACCATAGAGTATGTGGGTGCGTCTTCTTGGGTTGAGTGCTTATCTTGCTAACTATTGGGCTGAGAGCCAGCCCCTGGTGGTGCATTTTATTCCAGGTACAGAATGTATTTTAGGGCCATAGTTTTGGGGGTCTCATCAGATTTCATATGACCAGTAATTCTGGTCATTATTGAGTGTTTGGATTTTGTTCCACATTTTTCCTCTCATTCTATCCAGGATCTCCAGATTTGACCCTTTCCTGAGTGGTTGGCATTGGTAGCCGGGCACCATCTAGTTTTTCTTGTCTTGAGGGCCATCATGTCCTATGGCTGATTGCTTCCAGATGCCTTTTTTTTTTTTTTTTTGCACCTTTTTTCTCTTCATCACTATTCTTAAAATGTTGATTTTGTATAAGCTAACATTTGTCATTGCACTCAGGCCTTCCAAACCTGTATCAACTGCAAATGTGAATGAACTGTCCAGAAATTATTCAGGAGAAAATTCAATAACTTTTAATTAATTTTGTTTGGCCTGGAGAAATAAAGAAATTGCATGTAACCAATATTTTTGCCCATGTAGTGTGAGTCTGAGATGTATTAGTTCAATCCTTCACAACCTCTGATTTCACATTTATTTAAACCAAGTCCCTTTTGTAGGATCACATACAACAGAATGATTTGGATACTTGAAATCAGAATTAGAAGTTTTGGGCCTACACCCCAGATGCTTGCATAGCCTTGGCCCTGGTGAATTTTATGTCAACCAAAGGTCAAAACATGGCCTTAGAGATAAATTATACAGAAAAATAGTAAAATTCAGTTTTTCTCATATATTCTTAAGATAGAGCTCCACTGACAGATGGCCTTCTCCTTTATTTTTCCCAGTTAGCATTTTACTGACATATTCTAATTATTTTACTCAATGCCTATTCATTAAATGTTGCAAAAAAAATTGTCTATAAGGAATTAAATTGCTTATTAAAAAAAAAAAAAAAAAAACTATCCTTGGAATAGATTTCATCATGACCATTTTCCCTAAGGAGAATCCACAGTTAATTCCTCTGGTCTTCAAAGCTTTGAGGTGACTGTGATAATATCCAGAGTTTGCTAATGGCTGGGTGAGCCTGACTGACTTCAGGGACCACATAGATAGCAGATACTTGGATAACTCTGCTTGGTTATAGTTATGTTCTATTGTCAAAGTTCTATAATCACAAATGAATGTTTGGTGTACATTACATAGGCAGAGAGATGATATACAACTTACCAGCCAAATGTATGTGCAGCAATTGTAGTAGAATTTAGTTATGATCTTAAGGCATTTGACCTGTTGCCCTGAGTTCAAGATCAGAGATTCTGGTCCTAATAGAAAAATAAAGCCATGTGGATGTGTTGATTGTAGTTTGCAATTAACTTAAAGTAGTAACTCTTTACTCTTAAAAGTTAACTAACTAAAGTAAGCTGAAAGTACTTGTCTTGATTTTCTCTGCAAAATGCCATCACCCAAAATATCCCCTCTAAAGAGAACTGCTGAGGTGGATATTAGATGGTTGAGTGCATTTCTCAGGCAGCATTTTTTTTTCCCCTGACATCCTCCTTTTTACCACCTGACAAGTGAGCTGACCTCTTGAAACTTAGTCTTACAGCTGAAACACCTAAAGACCCATACAATACTCATGCTGAGTCCTACTTATTTCTCCATTGACCAGTATGAAGGGAAACAGGCTGGGAAGAGTATTCATGACCTGATAGCTGCTCATACCTTCTATTATAGTCATGATTGTTCCCTATTTCAGTGACCACTTCCTGGTCCCATCCACTTGAATTCATTTACTAAAATCCCGCTAAGCCCTACAAGTTTCCCAGCACTGGGATACTATGATATATGTTCAAGTTTCAGGAGACCTTATGCCATCTCTGTACCTGTTCCAGTTCCCTACCTGTGGGTTGACTGGTGGTCCCTAGAAACTGTGTCTTTACTGTGAACTTTAGAACCTGTGAATTATCACCCTATAATGACAAAAGAATAAACATTACCTTATATGACAAACAACATGATTAAATTAAGGATCTTCAGCTGTTGTTGTTGTCAGTTGCTATTGAATCATCTTTGACTCATGGTGACCCTCGTGTACATCAGACTGAGATGTTGTTCAGTCTTGTGCCTCCTTCACAATCATTGGTGTGCATAAGTTCATTCTTGTGGCTGCAGTGTATTTTGAGTGTCTTCCAACCTAGGGGATTCATCTTCAGCACTATTTTAGATAATATGCTGTTGTGATCCAGAGTTTTAATTGGCATGTTTTTTGAAAGGAGATTGTCTGGTCTTTCTTTATAGTTTGTCTTGGTTTGGATGCTCCACTGAAACCTGTCCACCATGAGTAATACTGCTGCAATTTGAAATACCAGGTGGCATGGTTTCCAACATAATAGCAACACATAAGCTATGCTAGTACAACAAACTGATAGAGAGGTGGTAGTCTTGAAAAGAGTTTATGTTGGGTTCCAGTTGGGCCCTAAATCCAACAACATGTACCCTTGTAAGAGAGATGGAGCAAAATGTGATGGAAAACGGAGCAGAGAGAAATGTATCTCTAAGCTAGAAGCTGAGAGAGTCAAAGAATGGATTTTCCCCTGGAACCAAGAGAGTAAAGCCTTGAAGATGCCTTAAATTGGACATCTGCCTTCCAGAAACTGTGAGAGAATAAATTACTATTGTCACAAGCCACCTAGGGTTTTTTTTTGTTGTTGTTGTTGTTGTTTTACCACCAGTCACAGGAAACTAATAAACAAATTGATATGCCCACTTCTCAACTGGCTGAGATATTGAGTGACACCCACTATCATCTTCTGAGAGCAGCCGTTCTGTGAGCAGACATGATCCCACTGCTGACTTCCACGGTCACAGGGCATTTATTGTTTTCATTTTTTAGAAAAATATGTGTGCAGCTGGTATTGTTAATTATCCCTCCATCCCCAACCTTTCCTGAGGGCTGAGTGTCTGCTGTACATAAGAGTTAAACTATTAAGTAACTAATATTTGGGCAATCTACTTCCGTAGTGGTACTGCCTCTGCAACCCAAGTCTGGTCCGACTCGATGTCACATAACAACAACAACAACAACAACAATATTTTTGGAGTCCCTGATGGTGAAAACTGTTAATTTGTTTGCTGCTACCTGAAAGGTTGGTGGTTTGAGTCTACCCAGAGATGCCCTGAGAGAAAGACCAGATGATCTACTTCCAGAAAATCAGCGATTGAAAACCCTATAAAGCATAATTGTGCTCTGACACACATGGAGCTGCCATGAGTCAGAAATGACTCCATAGCAACTGGTTTATGTGTGATATTTTTAATACTTAAAATCTTATCAGGATTCCATGTGTCAACCTGACTTCATCCAAATGGCAGTCTGACTGCCCTGTACTTATCCTGAGTTATCTGTCCATCCTCTCAGTGAGAGCTGAAGTTGGGAGACTGGAAATTTGATCCCCTATTTTAAAATATGAAGAAATCTGTAAAACCTGGTCTCTTGAGAAATGAACATTCTTTTGAAATGGGCTCACATCACCACACAGCAGGCATGGTCAGATGGAGGTGAGTAGATGCTGCCTACTTTAGATGGGACTGGCCCTCTCCACTGGCCTATCCCTTAATTCTCTTTGCCTGCCTGACCCCTACAGGCATTTGAGAGTGAAACTCTGGTCTGTGGAATCTGGCCAGGATCTCATCCATCACTCTAAGGATAAGGCCCCGGCTGTATCCTCAGCTGTCCCTCTGTGACCTCAAGGTCACTCCCATCTCAAAATCAATTCTCTGATTCTGAGATTTGATGGGAAAATTTCTGAGTGACCTCATTTCTTATTTTCTTCCCTGAAACCTAAGTAAGCTATAGCAGAGAACACATTTCTGTATGTTTTGTGCCTCTTGGAGCACATTGTTTCTGTCTGCGAGGAGGATTTGGCTGACAGCTTCTGCTAGTACCTGTTTGCTTTGACAGCTGCATATGTAACTAAGAGGATTTTCTTGATTTTGGCAGCCAATCTCACCAAGGCCTTAGGGATACTTTCTTTTCTAAAGGGGTTAGCTGCATAACCAGAAAAATGCTTGTTAACATTTCATTTTGTCAAAATGGGTTTCCAAAGTCATTTATAACTTATTTGGAGCAAGAAAACAAACAGAAATGGATAATAAGTGAGCAGTTTCTGGCACGGCTTCTGTGTACTATCGCACTCTCATCTCTCTCTTTGTATTCCCTGGAGTTGCCCACCTTGCACTAAGTATCAGTGTTTAGCCTCTGCTATAAGACAGGAACTCTGGTGGCATAATGCCTAAGGCATTTGAGTGCTAACTAGAAGGCTGGTGGTTCAAACCCACCAGCCACTGCTCACAAAGAAGGCTAGACAATCTACTTCCATAATGATGCTGTCTCAGAAACCCATGAGTCAACTCCACAGCAGTGTGTATGAAATGGCATATATCACTCATTGGGAGGTCCTAGGTTGTGCAAACAGTGAACATACTTGGCTGCCTACTGAAAAGTTGAAGGTTTGTGTCTACACAGAAGTGCTTTGGAAGAAAAGCCTGCCAATCTACTTTTGAAACATCAACAATTAAATTCCTATGGAGGATACTACTGGGACACAAATGGGACAGTTTTTAATTGGAATCGACTTGATAGTTTTGATGTTCTTTTATATCACTCATTACAGGGTCCTGAGAAGGAATTTATCATAAAAATTCATACACCTTACAGATATTCGATAATTATTGACTGATTCACCCTTATGAGCAGTTGGTCATACCATACTGAGCATCATTTCTACTTTTGGATACTTTTTTCTTTTAATGCATTTCATTGAAATCTAATTTATGTACAGTGAGATACATAAAAGTAAAGTGACATAGGTCAATGCATTTTTTTTTTTTTTTTGCAGTGTTCCCTTGCTTTCCCTCCCTTCCAGCTTTTTAAGGACTCACCATACTGCTTTCCATAGTGGTTGTATCTTTCGCCAGTCCCACCAGCAGTGTGTGAGAGTCCTAATCTCTCCACATAATTTTGGATATTTTTGAAAAGCCTATTATTTTGTTAGCTAAAAGCTGAATTGGATCCACTATTATGTTATTATCCAGTAATGCCATTTTTCTTCCCTAATAAATATCATTCCTTCTCCCATCATAATACTTGGTGTTACTCTGGGTCAGACAGAGCTGGATGTGAATCCTGCCTCTTTTACGTTCTAACTGGCCTAAAGTGATTTACTGCTATGACATTTACATAATTAATTATCTACAAATGGGGAAAAATATGCCTGCCTCACAAAGTTATGGCAAAATGAAAATGTTATTATGTACATTTCATTAGTACAGTGTTTGCTATTAATAATAATTAGCCCAATATCTGTCACTTTATTATATCATAAAATATGTCTTTATTACTGTTAATATTATAACTGTCCATATTTTTATATAAAGTATGTGATATTTATTCATGTGGTGACCTGAACTTTGTAGAATAGAACTGAGAATCTACAAAGGACCAAAAAGCTTTTGAGGTAGTGACAAAGTCCACATTCTAAATTGAAGGCTTTTTATTTTTTGAAGAGTCTGATGGTTCCCACTTATAATTATATTACTCCTACTGTAGACATATTGTTATCCAACTTGGTTATAAAGATTCTAGGCTCACAGCAATCCAATAAGGAAAAAAAAAGTTTGGATATAAATAACTGTTAGAGGCAAGCATGGTAATAACAGTGTCAGACAAGTGACAATAAGAAAAGGCACAGGAAAAATATGATATATATTCAGCAACTGGTAATCATGTGATTGTTCTAAATGGATGTGAAAAAGTTAAATTATGTTCCTATCATGCAATGAAATAATACAAGTATGTGGAGTGTTTTAGAAAAAAAATTACCAAAAGATATTTTTAGTTTACTTGATTGGAAAGGTAGTTACTTACTATCTGAAAATTTTAGTTATATGGAATATTGTCTTTGCTTGTCTTTCTATAAGAATAAAATATGTTAGGAATATAGTAATTTACAGTGAACTTTTCTTTGCTCATGATGTGGGTTCTGGATTTTGAAGTATGTTAAATAATTCCTGCTAGAAATTTTTTTCTGAGACCAATAAATAAAGGTAGAGATTCAAAGAGCACTGACTGCTCATTCGCTGACTGTCTTGTTATCCAAAATTTCACATCTACAACAACAGTAAGAAATCTATCCAAATATTTTGTGCATTAATGCTGTACATCTTACAGTAATGACCAATGAGGTGCAAGGTGAAAGTAACACTGACCATGATGGAAAAGGTTATGTGTCATCTTAGCTGGGCCATGATTCTCATTGGTTTGGCAGTTACGTAATGATGTAATTTATGTAAAGATGTCATCATCTTCCATTTTGTGATTTGTTGTGGTATCCTCTATTTTTGCATAATGTTGATTTTTGCATAATGACCTGGTCTTTGGCACCTGTGCATAGTAAGTGAGGAGTGAGTGTAATGCTATACATATAGAATGTATTGAATGAAGCACTGTAAAAATTGAATAACTGAGCAACTGAACACAAATTAAATTATTGAGTGTTTTTGATAATGAGTTAAAATTATTAGCACATATATAAACTGCAATTTGGTATATAATACACATTTTTTGATAAGATCATTTGTTAAAGGAAAAAGAAAAGCTTTTTTTTTTTTTTTTTTTTACAATGACTGAAGTTTCAAATTGGAAGGAATGTAAGTGATCTAATCTAGAATTGTTCCAAGGTGGGTCCCCTGTAGAGACTCTCTGCATACCTTCAGGAAAATGAAGCATTTTGGATACTGATATTGTTGTTGTTAGGTGCCAATCAGTTCCGACTCATAGCGACTATATGTACAACAGAATGAAACACTGGCTGATCCTAATCTGTCCTCAGAACTGTTGCTGTGTTTGAGGCTACTGTTGCAATTATGTCATTGAGGGTCTTCCCCTTCTTCATTGATGTCCTTCTACCAAGCATGATGTCCTTCTCCAAGGACTGGTCCCTCCTTGTAACATGTCCAAAGTATATGAAACAAAGTCTGGTCATCCTCACTTCTAAGCAACATTCTGACTGTACCTCTTCCAAAACAGATTTATTCTTTCTTCTGACAGTCCGTGGTATATGCAATATTTTTTACCACCATCATGATTCAAAGGCATAACTTCTTCCTCAGTCTTCCTTATTCATTGTATATCTTTGGCATGCAGAAGAGGTGATTGAAAATACCATGGATTTAGTCAGACACACTTAGTCTTCAAAGTGACATCCTTGCTTTTAAACATTTTAAAGAGGTATTTTGCAGAATATCTCCCCAGTGCAATATTCAATTCAAGATGGATTCAGAAGAGAACGTGGAACAAGGGATATTATTTCTGATGTCAGATGGATCTTGGCTGAATGGATAGAATACCAGTAAGATATTTACCTGTGTTTAATTGACTATCCAAAGATGTTCAACTGTTTGTGTCATAACAAGTTATAGGTAACATTGCAAGGAATGGGAATTCCAGAACAGTTAATGGTGCTCATGTACAACCTGTATATAGACCAGGAGGCAGTTGTTCAAACATGTTATTTTAAAATTAGGGAAAGTGTGGGTTGGGGTTGTGTCCTTTCACCATACTCATTCAATCTGTATGCTGACATGTAACCTGATAAACTGAACTACATCAAGAAGAAAGCAGCATCAAAATTGGAAGAAGATTCATTAACAAACTCTGAACACATATGACACAACTCTGCTTGTTGTAAGTGAAGAATACTTGAAGGACTTAGTGATGAACGTCAAAGACTACAGTTTTCAGTATGGATTACACCTTAACATAAAGAAAGCAAAAATCCTCACAGCTGGACCAATAATCAGCATCATGATAAATGGAGAAAACATTGAAGTTGACAATGATTTCATTTTACTTGGATCCACAATCAGATGGATGCAGTAGTCAAGAAAGAAAATTGCATATAACATTGGACATATCTGCTGCCAAAGACCTCTTTAATATGTTAAAAAGCAAAGATGTCATTTTGAGGACTATTGTGCTCCTGACCCAAGCCATGATACTTTCAGTCGCCTCTTACGCATGTGAAAGATGGACAATAAATAAAGAAGACCAAAGAAGAATTGATGCCTTTGAATTAAGGTGTTGGTGAAGAATGTTGAGTATACCATCAACTGCCAAAAGAATAAATAAATCTATCTTGGAAGAAATATGTCCAGAATGCTCCTTAGAAGTGAGGGTGGCAAAATTTGTCTCACATACTTTGTACATGTGATCAGGAGAGACCAGTTCCTGGAGAAGGACATCATGCTTGGTAAATAGAGGGTCAAAAAAAATAAAAGAGGAAGACCTTTAACAAGATGGATTGACACAGTGACTGTAACAATGAGTCCAAATATAGCAAAAATTGTGAGGATAGCACAGGACCAGTCAGTGTTTCATGTATTCATATATTGTTACTAGTGTCATCAGTTGGAATCAAGTCAATGACATGTCACAAGAAAAAGAACTCATACAAGAAATTTTCTTGAAACTTAAATCTCAATATATGGAAAGCACTTACAACATGTCCTAGCATATAAGCCAGAAAATTGTTATTGCTGCTGGTTAATTGCATATAATCTATAACCTTTTAGATTAAGACTTGCACTGTGTGTGGGGGGCAGGAAAGGCATTTGTCATGTGCAGTTGTGGCTGCTACAGGCAATGTGTGTGAAGAGATTTGTCTCAATAGAGCTATCAGAGTCCCATGTTTATGATAGTTTTCATAAGTCATTTTTCATAGTTACCAGCTCAAGGAAAAAATAAGCACAAGGATATCACCACTACTCTTTGAAAGTATGGCCTTGCTGGCTTGTCACTGAAAGTCATGCCCTTCTGAATACACTTAATCCCTTGGAAACCCCGATGAACAGTACAATTCCCAGTAAGGTGTGTTAAGTTTCATTGGAATGAACTGTCTTGGAGAGTACCTGGGTCAAGTTGGCAGGGTTAAGACAGAGAAGAAGTGATGAGTTGTCTTGAAGTTGAAAGTGATACTTGAGGTCTGGCTACATCCCTGTTTGGGCCATGGTTACAAATACTATTCAGAGGGACAGTATAAGTCAGTGAGCATAATGGACAGGACCAGTGGGAAATTTGTCTTTGGTAAGATTGTTATGTTAGCTTCCATTGAGTCAACCCTTAACTCATGGTGACCTGGTGACCCCATTCACAATGGAATGAAATGCTGGTCAATCCTGTGCCATCCCCATGATTATTTGTGGATCTGATTGTTGTGATCCATTGGGTATCCATCCACTGATTTTTGAAAGTAGATCATCAGGTCTTTCTTCCTTATCTGTCTTTGTCCAGAAGCTATTACTCACTACCATTGAGTCAATTCCCATTCTCAGTGACACTATTTAAAAAACAAACAAACAAAAAAAAAACCTCACTGCTAATGAGTTGATTCTGACTCATAGTGACCCCCATTAGGTTTCCAAGGCAGTAAATCTTTTTGGAAGTAGATTACCTCATCTTCCTTCTGTGGAGCAGCTGGTGGGTTTGAACCACCAAGCTTCTGATTAGCAGCCAAGTGCCTTACCCACTACACTACCAGTAAAAGTGCCCCATAGAGTTTCCAAGGTTGTACATCTTTATGAAAGCAGACCAACTTATCTGTCTCCCATGGAGCCACTGGTCGGTTTAAATCATTGACCTTTTGATTGGTAGCTGAATGCCTTAACCACTGTACCACTAGAGTTCCTTGTGGAAGCAATTAGGCTCACAGTAGTAAGGCAAGGGAGGCTTTGGTGGAAGAAGTTAATACTAGCACCAAGGAGAGTTCCTTGTGGACTTCTGCAACAGTGGCCTTCTCAAAGTCAGTTCAGCACTGAGACTAACCCTATCTTTAACTTAAATTGCCTTGGAAGAAAGGTTGGGCAATCTACTTCTCTAGTGATACCGCCTCGGAAACCCAAGGAGGGGTCGCTGTGAGTCGGATCCGACTCAACGGCAGTGAATTTTTTTTTTTTTTGGTGGGGTGAGTTCTAAGTGCCTTTGAAGAAGGGTGCATCTTTTTCTCCCAAGTGATCTTCATGGTTTGTTTGGGGTAGCAGCAAAACATTCTTTAGGTTGAAAATCAGCTAATTTTCTGAATTGTTGAACTCTTTCATTATTACCTTCTGCTATAATGCTTCCCCCCCACCCCCCAAGGGGATTTTCATGGAAGATACTTGAAAATTAATCAGTAATGAGCCCTGGTTGTATCCTTTAAAAAAAAAAAAAACTACAACAAATGTTGGTTTCCATACTTTAATAATCTTATAGGAAAATGTATAACTATCACTGGGCAGACCTACAGTGACCACTATCCCTGGGGGTGAAGAATGAACTTGGGTTTGTGACTCCAGTCATGATATCCCCAGTAGACTGTGCTAGAAGTCTTCTGTTCCCATGCATCCCAGGCTATACTTACTGGAATCCTATCTTACTCTAGGTCTGCTCTTTGCCAACCTTTAGTGAAGTGTTGATGTCCTAATTAACAAAATGTCAGGTACTTCTCTACAACTCACTACTATTTGCAGCACCCAACAGTGTCTGCTGACAATATCTCACACCTCTCAGAGACACCTAACCCGCTCAGAAATAAGCAGTAATACCTTGCTCACCAGGCCCTATATCCATTCTTTGTATCATAGACTTGTGTTTCATAGAATGGCATGATTTTAACTTTCTGGTCCTGGAAGCATGCAGAATAGAAGACTTCTTTCTCAATGACATAATTAGCCTTGGAAGCAAAAATCAAGCACAGAAAAATAACCACAGATGAAAACCATTGCCATTTAGTGAATTCTGACTCATGGCATCCCTGTGTTTTATAGAGTAAGACTGAGCTCCATCGGGTTTTCTTGGTTGTAACCTTTATGGAAGCAGATCTGCAGGCCTTTCTTCCACATCACTGCTGGGTGAGTTCAAACTGTCCACCTTTAGGTTGGTAGCTGGGTACAAACTATTTTTTTGTGCCACCTATGAGTTGCAAATAAACACGTAGGTCATGTTGTTGTTGTTGTTATGTGCCATCAAGTCAACCCCGACTCATAACATCCCCTCCTTGGGTTTCCAAGGCAATATCACTATGGAAGTAGATTGCCCAACCTTCCTTCTGAGGAGTGGCTGGTGGGTTTGAACCATCAGTCTTCTGGTTAGCAGTCAAGTGCCTTAGGCACTATGCTATACTGGCTAAAAAATAGCTTTTCCTCATAGATATACAAGGTGCTCTGGTGGCATAGTGGGTAAGGCATTTGACTGTGAACCAGAAGGCTAGCAGTTCAAACCCACCAGCTGATCCATGGGAGAGAGATGAGGCAATCTACTCACATAAAGATTTACAGCCTTAGAAACCAAATAGGGGTTGCTGTGAGTCAGAACCAACTCAACAGCAGTGGGTATAGATATACGTGAGCATTTTATTTTCTGTGGGGGTGCAAGCACTTATGTAGGAAGTTTTACCCAATGTAGGGAAAAGTTTTGGCTATTTGCCTATTTAAAACTTTCTTGCTACATCATGCTTCAAATCACAAAAGGCAGTGGGAGGAATAAGTTGGAGAAAATTGGATAGTAATAAGGTTGGTAAAGTGAAGGAAGAAAACCCATTTCTTTGTCCCTTCCTCGAGGGTGGTAATTGGACTAATTCACCTAGTATTATCATTCTTTGCAAAATACCTAAAAGCACAGTCAGAAATACCAGACGAGTATAAGACTTGGTTATCTTTTCAGACCCATCATCATATTTTTTGTGGCATGTAGTCAAACGCATTATCACTGCAGGAAGACATATGCTGACTCTCTTTGTAGCATAATGTGTGGGGCTAGGTACAAATACTAAACAGCTGTACTGGGCAACAGAGAATGATTTCCAGAATCCAAGGAAAAGGATCATAAATTGTTCTCTCATAAATTACCTAAACTGTTACTCATGTAAAGTTGATAGATAAGAAGGGAAAATTGAGAAAACAGATTTCTTTATGAGTGCAAGCAAGAAAGCACTCAGTTTTGCTTCTGTATCTCCAAATAGGACATAATGATGGAAATGATTATATAGTAAATCATGGTAATTGCTTTCTTCCACAGCTGTTGTTTTCAATATGGGGAAATTATAATTGTTTAAAATACGTGTATAACTTTGTTCCACTTTTAGTGTACTAAATACAAGTAAATGAGATCTTCCCAATCATTAAAGCATGTGTTGTTTACCCTTAATGAAGGATACGTTAACTCTAAATTTTCAGAATTAGCTAAATTGTCATGGTTTACATTTTCTTATTAAGGTTTATTATCTTATTGCAAACAGGATATTATATTTTTAGAAAACTCTAGGATATATGAAAAAAAAATTCCTTTAAATCATTTTCTTTTGATAGCTTCTGAAGTGGTTATCTTTCTTAGCTTATATTTCACTAAGACAGAGTTTTTGTGTGACTTATTTATTTCAAGTATGTGCAATGAGTGCATGTAAAAATTCACTAATTTTTCTTTTGACAAAATAGTTTTCAATTTAGTTTTTCTATGAAAAATTTTGCACTACATTTGCAACATTAATCCCAAGTATACATCGAACACCATGAGGCACAAGCAATTCTCTCTGGAGTCACAGATGTTTATACTCTATGATTAGGGATCCTTTATACCCTCATGTAGTTTATGGTCCTATGAGTGAGAAGTAGTGAAGACATACACATGTATTTCAAATATAAGGGGCGTGTATTGAATATATCAGTGAGGGCCAGTCATAAAGTTATTGCCTGCATTGGGAGGAAGTCTCCCATTGATTACAAAAAGATGGTAGGGATGTAACCAAATCTTAATTTGGAAACAGAGATAGAGCAGGAAGTAGGATAAATAAATGTAAATTAATTTAATAGAATAAATAAATATATTTTAAAAAATATTAAGAGAAAGAGATTCACAGGTCTAAAAGTCAGTGTGAAAAAACCCTGGCAAGAGTCATTGGGGGGAGAAATTTACAGTTTTCCTAGTTTAAAGGGAGGGGACACACACTAACGTTGGCTTATTTCCATGTAACCTATTACTTAGCATCTTACTGTTGTTGTTATATGCCATCGAGTCAGACCCGATTTGTAGTGACCCCTCCTTGGGTTTCCGAGGCAGTATCACTACAGAAGTAGATTGCCTCTATCTTCCTTCCGAGGAGTGGCTGGTGGGTTTGAACCACCAGCCTTCTGGTTAGCAGTCAAGTGCCTTAGGCACTATGCTACCAGAGCTCCCAAGCATCTTAAGCTCACACCTATTTATTGTCTCACAGTACCATTTTTTATAAGCTGTTTCTAACCAACTTTCCTGTATTTAATTGAATAAAGATGGACTCAGTTTCTTTTTTGGTTGTCCCAGTGTCTAAGATAGGGCAAAAATATGTGATAGATGCCTAATAAATATTGAGTTGTTCAATAATTTCCATTATAATTAGCTTGGAAATAACATTTATTGGGAGGAAAGTTCTAGTGATCTACAGTAGAAAATGAACCAATGAATACCCTATGGATCATAACATTGCGATTGCAACAGATCATTGAGATGCCAGAGGTCTGGGCAACATTTATTCTGTTGTGTATGGGGTCGCCATGAGTCAGGGGCTGACGTCATGGCTGTTAACAACAACATATATTGAGAAGGTATTTTATGACAGGCACGTTTTACTCATGAGGAAGCTGAAGCCTAAGACGTGGTAGCTGGCCTAAAGATACCTGGTGGTAAGTGACATACCAAGACAGGAAAGAAGGCAGGCTGGACTAGCTCTCCTCACAGTGCCTCAAGGTGATACCCACAGAGACACTAAATGGGAAAAACAGGAGAAAAAGGTACATTTGTGTTCAGTAGTAATTATTGTACATTTCAAGGTGTTACTTAGTTTTTATCCCAATTCCATTGTGATTTTATCTATAGTTAGGTGCATTTTCAAATAATACGCTTCCTTCTCTTGGGTTCTGTTAGTTTGGGTTGCTTTCTCAGCTTTTTGTACGTGATTATCAAACCAAAACCAAACTCACTGCCATCAAGTCAATTCCAACCCATAGTGACCCCCATTGGGTTGCCAAAGCTGTAAATCTTTACAGAAGCAGACTGCAACATCTTTCCGTGGAGTGGCTGGTGGGTTTGAACCAATGACCTTTGGTTAGCAGACAAATGCCTTAACCACTACACCACCAGAGATCCTTTTTTTTTTTTTGTGTGTGTATGATTGGGTACATCTAATGCACACTGGAGTTAAGTTTCACATTCAGTTTGCAATAAAAGGGCAAACAAAATGTCCTCTGCTAAATGTGTGTGGCTTCATCACTCTTTCCTTAGGATACAAGTTCAAAGAATATTCAGAGTCCAGGACCAAAGACTGTTACCCAGAACTTAATGAAGGAACTTGACTTAAGGTATAAAACAAAATGTAAAGAGAGACAACATCCTAAATGGGCCAGACCCAGGAGTTCAAAGCAGGTGACTTTTATATTCAGTTTTAATCATCCTTTATTATCCTTCTTCTTTCCTGATTTTCCCCAGCACTAATCTTTGCCTTCCTTATGTCTTCCCTGACTTCCTTATCAAAATGTCCTACCAGTTAACTCTTGCTTCAGAACATTCTGATAAACTCTTCACACTGAGTTGAAATGATAATAAATAGGAGTTGTTGTTGTTAGTTGCCATCGAGTTGATTCCAACTCGTGGTAAACTCCTGTGTGTCAGAGGAGAACTGTGATCCATAGAGTTTTCAAGATTATGATCTTTTAGAAGCAGGTTTCCAGGCCTTACTTCTGTAGTGCCTCTGGGTGGGTTTGAACCACCAACCTTTTAGCTAGAAATCCAGTGCTTAACCATTTTCACTACCCAGGGATGCTGCAACATATCAAATAACTCTTGAACACCAGAAACTGAATGTAGTTTCCTTATGTTATCCCCATTTCAAATAATAATTCTGTAAACCATTGTTAAAACAGATGTTTAAGGGGAAAAAAAAATCCATAACATCATACTGTAAGTAGAAAAGTACAAGAAACAGGATTCCTCCTCTTTGTCTCATTCCTGTGGCCTGGTCCATTTCCTTCATTGATGTGCTTTTCTTCCAAGAGACTTTGCATTTTATTAGACAATAATTTAAAGCTAAAGAAATTAAGCACTAATTGTTAACTTTCAAATATGAACAAGGTTAGAGGGTTGGAGATCTTTTTCTTTTTCAAATTTTATTGTGCTTTGGGTGCAAATTTGCAGAGCAAATTTGTTTTACATTCAGCAGTTCATATACATTTGATTTCACACCCTGGTTACCATCCCAGACCATAACAAACTCTCTTCCCTTCTATCCTTGTGACTACTCCCCCTCCCTGTGCCCTTCTCAACTATGCACTCCTGTCTGTCCAGCTTTTCCTCTATGTGAATGCCGCCCCTCTGGTGCCTCATGGCTGATTGCTCTAAGGAGTGCATCTTTGTAGAGTGTTGTTGTTGTTATGTGCCATCGAGTCGGACCCGACTCATAGCAATCCCGCCTTGGATTTCCGAGGCAGTATCACTATGGAAGTAGATTGCCCAACCTTCCTTCCAAGGAGTGGTTGGTGGGTTTGAGCCTCCAGCCTTCTGGTTAGCAGTCAAATGCCTTAGGCACTATGCTACCAGAGCTCTGTCTTTCTAAAGTAGGTGAGTACATAACCCTGGTGTAGGTGTTCTGCATGTAGGTCTTTCTGCTGTTGGGCTGAGAGCCAATCCACGAGAGTGAGTCCATTTCTAGGCCCAAAGAGTAACCCCCCATAGTCTTGGGGGTTCCACCAGACTCTATTAGACTAGTAATTCTAGTCGCTTTTGTGTTTTTGAATTTTGTTCCATTTTTCCTCCCACTCTATCCAGGATCTCCAGTTTTGATCCCTTTCTGAGTGGTTGGCATTGGTAGCTGGGCACCATCTAGTTCTTCTGGTCTCAAGGTTATGAAGGCTGAGATCTGTGTGGCCTGTCTTATCCTTGGATTAATTGTTTCCAGATGCCTTTGATTTTCTTCATTCTTCTTTGATACAGATGAGAGCAATAGTTGCATCTTAGAAGGCTGATCAAAACTTTTAAGACTCCAGTCACTACTCACCAAAGTAGGTTGTAGAACAAGATATTTGACTGCTAACCAGAAGGCTGGTGGTTCAAACCCACCAGCCACTCCTCAGAAGGAATATTGGGCAATCTACTTCTGTAGTGATACTGCCTCAGAAACCCAAGAAGGGGTCACTATGAGTCAGATGCAACTCGACAGCAGTGAATATGTTTTGCCAATCAAGCATGATGTCCCCTAAGACTATGGTTCCGAGTTGGCAGGCCCTGTGATTCTCTCTCTCTCAAGGTGTGTGGTTGTCTCTGAGAGGTTACTCCAACTCTGTCTTCTGTTGCTTCTGTAATGTGTGTGGCTAATTTTGTGGCACAAGTGCACATGTAAGATTATCTTCAGCCAAATCTATCCTTGGTATAGGATATATTCCTGTTTTCCTGCCCCCACCTGATCTTCTCACCTGTCTATGAATTCTTCCATAGCCTGGTGTTTGGTGTGAATGGTACTGCAGTATTGTGCATGTAACAGTATTCGGCTCTGTTGTCTATTCCTTATGTGCATGTTTCAGTGTCTTTTCTCTCCTCAGCGTCATCATGCTAGTCACAGACTCTTTCCATACCATATATGCCCTCACCCAAATGAACATGTGATCACTAACTAGTCTGAAAATTTCCCTCCCATTCCCTCCCATCCCTGGTAACCAGTATAGTGAGTTTTCTTCCCTAAGTAAACCTTTCCTTGACTTCTTACAATAATGGGTTCATACCATATTTGTCCTTCTGTGATTGACTTATTTCACTCAGCCTAATGTCCTCCAAATTCATCCATGTTGTGAGATGATTAGTGTATTCTTCATTAGTCTTTAATGTAGCATAGTATTCCATTGTGTGAATGTACCACAATTTGGTTATCCATTCATCTGTTGATGGGCATTTAGGCTGTTTCCATCACTTTGCTATAGTGAATTGTGCTGTGATGAACATGGGTGTGCATATGTCTGTTCATGTCCTATCTCTCACCTCTTTAGGATATATTCCTAGTAATGGAATTGCTGGATCAAATGGTATTTCTATTTGGGAATCTTTTAGACTTCACAACCTTCAGCCTCTCCACCCCATCATTCCTTATACATCTGCTGTATGATTTTGTGTAACATTTTTTTTTTCTTTTCTTTAAGGGAAAATTTTTCTGGAATTAATGTTGCTGAGGATTTGTGTTCCTCTTGTCTCTGAGTGCCCCCCAACACACACACACACACACACACACACACAACTGGAAGGAAACCTTAGGGACCTGTCTTTCAGAGGCTCTTGCTAATTGATCTGGATCCCTGAGCAAATGATAACAATTTTACATTTATTTTAAGCATTTAAGCAGCAGGAGAACTTGCTGTTCTAAACTTTAAATCCTTAGATATGAGTAAATAGACTTTCTTCTGTTTTAGGGGTGACGGCTGTGAGGCACAGAGATAATAAATATGACTTACTGTTTGCTATGGAGTCAGCTGTAACTCATGGCAACTCCATGTGTGTCAGAGTAGAACTGTGCTCCATGGCATTTTCAGTGGCTGATTTTTTTTAAAGTAAATGGCCAGACCTTTCTTCCAAGTCACCTCTGGGTGAGCTCAAACCTCCAACCTTTTGGTTAGCACCTGAGCAGTTTAACCATTTGTATTACACAGACATTCCTAAATCTGAATGATAACTATTAAGTCTAGTAGTAGTAGAAACAAAAGGGCAGAGACTGGAACCCAGGTTGTCTGGAACCAGAAATGGTAGTCCTATCCCCTTTCCAGTCATCCTCCAGTTGTGATCCCTATGTGAATAATGCATAGTTCCCAGGGAGGGCAACTTTCTAACAGCCAGTGTGCAAATGTTCTAATGAGCCTTCTCTTGAAAACAAAACCAAACCACAATGGGACAGGGAGCCCACCAGAAACCAAGCCCATTTTCTGTGTTTTCTTAGCACAACCTGCCTATAGGCACTTGCTGAGCAGGATCACTTTGCTTTCACATGTAACAGGTGCGATGAAGGGTTAGATGACCACCATCCCTTTTCTGTTGGGATATAAGCAGGGTCCATGCACAGGACGTTTTTAGAGAACAACACAAGATATGAACACTAAAATGAGTGCTACAGACAGCAAATACTTGAGAGCTGCTAGGATGAAAAACCAACAAGACTTGAAGAGATCAAGGAGGGCTTTCTGGGAAAGTGTGGGCTTGAGTTCCAGGACAAGGAAGGAAGTGAAAAGACTTTCCACCTTGCCCTAGCTTGCCCTCCATTCAGAGCTTTGATCTACTGCTTTTTCATTTTTTTATCACCTTATTGACCCCAAGAAATTAAGTAGCAGATGAGAAGTGTTACCCACTGTAAAGTGCTATCTTGATTTTAAACCTGTGTTCTGGAGGCTCTGCTTAAGTCCACCCAGATTTTTTCAGTGCTCCCCTTCGAGAGGGAAAGGAAGGACAGGGGAAGGGGAGGGACTTGCCTCACTAAAAAGTCCTGAGACAGGAGGATTTGTCAGTGTAATGAGTATGCAGTCCATTTAAATGAGGAAGAGTTAAAGTGTTAGACAGTTCTTTCTTTTAGGATCTACAGGAAAGGATGCAATACTGTTCTTTGTTCTTTTCTAATCGAGGACATTCAGCTATATTTCCAGTCAAAAGTAAAGGAGAATTATGGGGGTTTGAATAATGATAATCATGACATATTTCACCTTTTGAAGTTTGAATAACTCACCTGAACTTAATTGCAAAATGAAATACTGTATTGGAGGATAGCCCTCTGGTTCTGCATTAGGAATGGAAAGGCATATTGCACTCCTAAACCTTGACCCTGCTTTGCTTTTAGGAATTTCCCTAATGGAATCTGCAAACCCTGGGGTTTCCTAACAAATGTGAAATGCCAGAAGAAAGCAGAAATGCCTCCAGGCGGCCAGGATTAATTTAATGGAAAATGGGTGCCTTCAGAAAACATAGGAAGAAAACGTAAAATAACATAAATAGGTTTTGACATGAGACATTAGCAGATGGTTTTATGTGGGCATAGCAGTATTGTCTTAACACTCTGTTAATAAAAATTCTGCAGACATTGTTCATATTATGTTTGTCAGGAAGTGATCATATAAATAAAAATAGAATATTGGTGTGGAAAGAATATAAATATTGAACACATTCCATGCTGCATATCAGTCAGTTCACAATGGGGTAGTTTCTTTGCCCTTTGCCATGATTTGATGCAAATTTATGAGATTTTAGAAGGGATTATAAATTTGTATATCTTTCAATTACATTTTTAAAAGGTATTTTCATTTCAGTTGAAATCCATAAATATTACATTGCCATATCACCTACTTTTCTGTCAAGATCCATTTTCCTAGTTAGGTGAGCATACATTTTTGAGAACCTGATCACCTTGGCTGTTGCCATTGGCTCTGTTTCATTGGCCAGACTCAGCTATCCTTTCCATACAAACTTTGTAAAAA
>NW_006921591.1:3304010-3309196 GCF_000298275.1 Orycteropus afer afer
TCATGTTTTATTATGATTCATTTTGGATAATAGTGAGACCACACTTTCCTCTGCAATGCTAATACTAGTTAATTAAGAATTCTGAAAGTCCAGTTTCTTGGTATTATTTTGTATGTAGACAAAAATATGTCATATCTCTTCAGAAGGTTGCTAAATTATTTCTTAATATAAGAGGGCTGAGAAGATTTGTTTCCATCAGATTTTGGTGAAATGTGCCATCTGTTCAGCTAAAGAGCTCCTATCACCAAAACAAGTAGAGACAGAATCTTCTTTATTTCCATCAGCTCTCTATGCTCATGTGACTCTCTTTCCAATTTCTCAAAATCTATTGTAAAGTGTCAGACTTTGTGTAATGGGAACTCTTTTACCCCCATGCACAATTATGTGTAAGCCTGGGCCCTCCATTTAACCTTCCATGGATGCTATCACAGGGCAGCAACTCTGAGTATATCTAGTTTTATTGGTAGGCATTTGACCACTGATTTTACTTCCACCTGAATTTTTCTAAATTTAAGACCAGATTTTATTCTCTTCCTTTTTCCTCTTTTCTGGATCCTATTTCCTTTCTCTCTTCCAACTCTTTCACCCAGTTCCTTGTTTGTTCCTGTCAATGACTCAAACCAAAGCCCTCTTAGTGATCCAAACATTTTAGGGTCTTTTGTGCCTTTGGACATGCTATTCCCTTTTACTGGAAGTTCTTTCCCATTCAGTGCTCATGATGAGCTTATACAACTTATCTTCTACTGGCCTTCTAAGGCTTTGCCTTAACAATATCACTCTGGAAAAACTTCTCTGTGGAGTACCTCCCTTCTCACTGTCAAGTGACCCACCTCTTCTCTCAGCACACTCCAACTCACCTCTTTCATGCTACTTAATGTGTGGCATTGTTTGTGCTGACACACTTGTTTGTGTCCCCATGAAGCAATAGTAAGTTCCTTGTGAGTGGTGTCTAGGTCTTTCATCTCAGTGTTTTTTTTTCACACTCAGCACAGTGTTAAGACCCAATAGTTACTAGATAGATAGATGGATTATGTTTAGATGGAAGTAAAATGGCTACCACCTGCTCTGATAAATAAAGCACATTAGACATGTGCACTACCATGCTGGAGCCTTACAATTCAATTAGGAAATTTAGAAATACATATATATTTAGATGTATGCAGAGCTATGACAGGAAGAAATACAGTTGATTCTTGTTATTAATGATAGCTATGTTGGGCAATCTACTTCCGTAGTGATACTGCCTCAGCAACCCAAGGAGGGGTTGCTATGAGTCGGGGGCAATCGACAGCACACAACAACAACATGTTGTATAAGCTCATCATGAGCACTGAATGAGTGAATTTTGAACCATTGTCCCTCAAGAAAAATCAGAATTAGTTTCCTATGAGCCTCTGGTCACATTTTCATTAACCTATCACTGCATAACCTTGTTTTGTGTGTGCTTATGTTTAAAGATACCTTATTCAATACATATTATTAATTCATTAACATTGAACATACAACAAATACCAATATGATCCATGCCTGAATAATGCTTATCTAACACAAGCATTTTATCAGTAATGCACATCACAGCCTTTGAGTGTGTGAGAACACTACATAGCACTTTGACACTACACTTGAAGTTATTTTAAACAACAAAATCATTAAAAAAAAATGTGAAAAACATGGCACTGCGTAGACTGCGAGGAGCTCTGGTGATGCTGTGGTTAAATCATTGGGCTGTAACTAGAAGGTCAGCAGTACGAACTCACCACCCACTGTGCTGGAAAATGATGAGGCAGTTTGCTTCACTAAAGATTTACAGCCTTGGAACACTTAGGGGCAGCTCTACTCTGTCTAACAGGGTCATTGTGAGTCAGGATAAACTGTCACTGAGTTAAATAGACTACAAAAAGGCCAATAGTTTACAATATGAGAGCTGAAACAAGAAGGCACATTGGGCAAGTAAAATTTTTCACCACTCTTCATATATCCATGAATAACCACGGAAGCTTAAGAGCATTGATTATGGGGTTACAAATAAATTGTTGTGATTAGGCTAATTTGCAAATAGGGAATCCATGAATGATAAAGATCAAGTGTATATGCTACATGCTACTTAAGAAGAAGAAGAAAAAAAAAAAAGAAAAGAGAGGATTGCAGATACAATAAACAGAAAGATCAAAGCCCCAGTGATCAAGGAAGACTTTGTGGTAGTGGTGGGTATTTGAGCTCCACCTTGATTTCTATTTGTCATCATTCTTCATTCCCTAGTTAGAATGGACCAAGCAATGAGGAATAAGAAAGTGCTCAGAAGGAATAAGAAAGAAATTCTGTTCTTTAAAAAACCAGACTACCAAACTCACTGCCATTGAGTTGATTTCAACTCATAGCAACCCCTCCTTGGGTTTCCCAGGTGGTATCACTATGGAAGTAGATTGCCCAACCTTCCCTTTGAGGAATGGCTGGTGGGTTTGAACCACCAGCCTTCAGGTTAGCAGTCAAATGCCTTAGGGATTACATCACAGTGACTCTGGTATAAGACTTCTTACTTAAAAGTTTTCCCATTACTTACTAGTTATGAGACCTTGGGCAAATTACTTAACCATTTAAAGTATCAGTTTCTTCATCTATAAAATGATAATTAAAATTATGGTGATACAAGAAAAAATAAAGATAATGTAAGTAACATTCTTTCTCATCACGGTGTCTAACATATAGTAAGCATTCAATAAATGTTAATTATTATTATCATATTAAAGTCTATTCACTACAAGGCTTATAAGTTCTCAAGCTTATTTGTTCATTGTGTCATATCATATAAAGCAAACCCTTGGAAGGAAGATTGGGCAATCTACTTCCGTAGTGATACTGTCTCGGAAACCCAAGGAGGGATCGCTATGAGTTGGGTCTGACTCTATGGCACATAACAACAACATTGTGAAAAACAGCAATGTAATGAAAAGAATCTCTTTTAATGTATTTATTAGATTTATTAGATTGAACCATATAAAATTGTCATCTTTGTAAGTCAAAAATGGAAACTATCAGCAATTTCATATAGTTCTACTTTATAAATATAATATATATGGATGATTATATGTATATGTATGTGTATATTCATGTAGAATAATAGATCTTGCCTATACATCAAAAAGTCTTGACATGTTATATATGAGAACATTTGTGATCTCATGACCCACTAATGTCACTAATGTCTCTATAAAACTTCAGCTCAGCCAATTGATCTGTGCAGCCCATTGGAGTACATCATTAAATATCAAATAAAAACCAAAAAACCAAACCCACTGCCACTGAGTAGATTCTGACATAGCAACCCCCATCAGGTTTCCAAGGCTGTAAATCTTTTTTGGAAATAGGTTGCCTTATCTTCTTCCCACGAAACAGCTGGTGGGTTTCAATTGCTAACCTGGTTAATAGCCAAATGTCTTATACATTATGCCACCAGAGCTTCTTAAATATCAAATAAGTAAGGTTTAAATTGTGTTAAGACCTTAACACCCAGCTCTCAGTTAGGTTAGTTCTCGTTTTGAGCACAAACATAGTAAATCCAATGTTCTCCTATTTTTACCAAAACCAGAGGTAAGTCCCACATAGAGAATATACTCAGGAAGGTTGGGCAATCTACTTCCACAGTGATAATGCCTCAGAAACCCAAGGAGGGGTCGCTATGAGTCGGATCTGACTCGAAGGCAAATAACAACAACACCAAAAGTCCTATAGCACCTATGTTGTACCACAGGGAGACAACACACTGTTGAGATGCAAAATGAAGTGTGTGTAAAGCCATTAGGGTTAGATTCATAATACTGCAGGAATACATTACAATATGGGGATTTGCAGCGGCATTTGAACTGGATCTTAAAGGATTTGCAAAACTTTGTGGGGGGTTAAACAAAGTTGCCTTCTATGTGGAAAAATAATGCCAGGTAGGCCTGGGGGCAAAAAAGAAAGGGTACATTGCAAGAATAAACTCTGAGTAGCCATGGTTTACTGTGTAGATGGTCTGTGAGGAGGAAAGTGGTAACAGGCAGGAGAGTTATTCCAGCCAACTGCAACAAAACCTGACATCACTGAACCCACACAGTCTCCACCACTGTTACCAGGGAAAGAAACATGTTGTACGCATGTTCGCAGTCTTCAAAATATTTTGAGTGCACTTTATTAGTAGGACTGAAAGCTAGAAGTGGACCTTCTGCTCCTGTATCACAAGGGAAAGCATATGAGGGTATGGGAATTCTACCGAGGTGAACAGACAATATCAGACCCAGTAGGGGATACAGAATTAAAGGGGGAATGTGGTGACTGGTATATGTGGTACATTGCTAAGTTTGAGGTTGTGGAAATGTTGTCTTGTATAGGATTTTCTAGAGATACAGATCTAATAAGAGAGAGAAATTGATTGATTTTAAAGAATTGACTCACATGATTGTGGGAGAACAGCAAGTCTAAAATCTGTAAGTCAGGCATCAAGCTGCAGATTCTGTCAGTCTTGTGCCCTAGAATATGTAGGTCAGGAAATGGGATGAGTGAAGAATGAGAGTTCTCATAAAATGTCTCTCAATGCTCTTAAGGGAGAATACACCTTAGGGACTCCCTTTTTGGTCTTAGGCCCTTCACTGGGTGATTGAGGCCCACCCACATTACTTTGTTCTTTTAGGTGCTGTTGAGTCAATGCTGAGTAAAAAGTGACCCTGTATACAGCAGAACAAAATGCTGCCTGGTACTGCACCATCACCACAATCCTTACTATGCTTAAGCCCATCATTGAAGCTACTGTGCCAATCCATCTAATTGAGGGTCTTCCCTTTTTTTGCTGACCCTCCATTTTACCAAGCATGATATCCCTCTATAGGAACTAGTCCTTTTGACAACATGACGGAAGTAGGTGAGGCAAAGTCTGGCCACTCTCGCTTCTAAGAATCATTTTAGCTGCAGTTTGTCCAGGACAGATTTGTTCATTCTTCTGGCAGTCCATGGTATTTTCATTATTCTTTGCCAACACCACAATTCAAAAGCATCAACTCTTCTTCTGTCTTCCTTAGTCACTGTCCAGATTTCACATGCATATGAGGCCACTGAAAATATCATGACTTTTGGTCAGGCATACCTTAGTCTTCGAAGTGACATCTTTGCTTCTTAACACTTCAAAGAAGTCTTTTGCACCAGTTTTGCTCAGT
>NW_006921591.1:3317181-3321374 GCF_000298275.1 Orycteropus afer afer
AGTCAATAAAACATAGGTAAACATCTTTCTGGTATTCACTTTCATTCAAGGTCCATCTGACATCAGCCATGATATTCCTCCTTCTACCTCCTTTTTTGAATCCAGCTTAAATTTCTGAAAATTCTGTCACTATACTACTGCAACCATTTTTTTGAATTATCTTCAAAATTTTACTTGTGTGTGATATTAATAATATTGTTGGATAATTTCCACATTCTGTTAATATGGAAGACTAGGAGCTCTGGTAGCATAGTGGCTAAGGCAGTTGACTGCTAACCAGAAGCCTAGAGGTTCAAATCCACCAGCCACTCCTCAGAAGGAAGGTTGGGCAATCCACTTCCGTAGTGATACCACCTTGGAAACCCAAGGAGGGGTCACTTTGAGTTGGGGCTGACTCGACGGCACATAACAACAACAACAAATAACCATTTTACATAAGGTCAGCTAATTTAATCACATATATAATCATATGTAAGTATAAATAGCAGTTAGACTAGTGTTTGACCAAACAACTAGACAGATAGACTAGTGAAATTGGCATTTAAAATAAATCATCACAAAGGGTTTCAAAGTTGAATATGTACAGTATGTGCTTGGAAAGTCATGTCTTGGCTTAGAGGTTTAGGTTTGTAAATCTAAGCAAAGATGTGGTAGAAAGTTGGAGGGAGGGATGCACAAGAGGGATGAATGAAGGGGAAACAGAAAAAGAGACAGAAGGAGAACAGAAACAGGAATCTTGATACTGCAGTTTGGTATCTTTAGCTGATGGAACAGGGAGACCTCAGGAAACAGAGAAATCTTAAATTAGGAAGGAAGAGAATTTAGAGAATTCAGTCTTGAAAGCAGGAGAGCAAAGCTTCAAGAGGGGCTGTCTACTGAAGCAACTGCTTAACCAAAAGGACTTAGAAAATATTACTGACTGTGGTGACTTCTGGTCCACTGATTATAGGAAACCATTCTGAGCATAGTCTTTAGTGTGAAGGTTGGATTAAAGGTAGGTGTTGAAGTTGGTTTGGTGGGAGGAAAAGTGAAAGCAGAATGTATAAATGATTCTTTAGAACATGTGATAGTGGCAAGAGAAAATGAGCAATAAATTGGAAAAGGAGAGTACGGGCAAAAGAAGATTCCATTAGTATAAAGTTGATGTTAACTTATTTGTCATTTGATTAAAAAAAAAAAAAAAGTGGTAGTGGAGGAAGGAGTGCACTGTAAAAATAACAGAATGGGAGGTGTCTTGGTTCTCTAGAGCTACTGTAACAGACACACCACAAATGGATGGCTTTAACAAACAGGGATTTATTTTCTTACAGTTTAGGAGGCTAGAACTTCAAGTTCAAAGTGCTGGCTCTAGGGACTGGGTGAAAGCCCCTTGCCCTTGGGCTTCAGCTCTGCCTCTTGTTCCAGGCCCACTAGAACTAGAGGCTTTTTTTCTGACTTATGCAGCTGCTAGCTGTTGAGCCTGATGAACCCAAGATCCACAGGTAAGATGGCACAGTCCCAAGATTAGCAGATCAGATGATAGGTCACTGGCTCAAATCCAGAAACAATCCCAAGGTTAGTAGGCAACATGGCAGGCCACTAAGATGAGGACTTGGCCAAATGCCCAGCAGTTCCATTACTAGGAATATATCCTAAAGAGGTGAGAGATAGGACACTAACAGACATATGCATACCTGTGTTCATCACAGCACAATTCACTATAGCAAAGAGATGGAAACATCCTAATTGCACATCAGCAGATAAATGGATAACTAAATTATGGTACATTCACACAATGGAATACTATGCTACATTAAAGAACAATGAAAGATATGTGAATCATCTCACAACGTGGATGAGCCTGGAGGACATTATGCTGAGTAAAATAAGTCAGTCATAAAAGGACCAATATCGTATGAGCCCATTACTATAAAAAGACAAAGAAGGGTTTGTTTAAGGAAGGGAACTCACTTTGTAGGTTACCAGGGTGGGGAGAGAAGGAGAGGGATTAATTTCAGACTAGTCAGGGGCCACACGCTGAGGTAGGTAATGGTAAAGATGGTATGGAAAGAATCTGTGACCAGCATGATAACATTAGGGACAGGGAGGACACCGAATTGTGCACATAAGATACAGACAATACAGGCTAATACCAGTATATCCACAATACTGCATTGCCATTAACGCCAAACACCAGGCTACAGATAAACACATAAACATCTGAGAAGATCAGATGGTGGTCAGTGACCAAGGATAGATTCAGCTGAGGCTAATCTTGCACAGATACCAGTGATACAAAATACCCGTAATCCTTACAGAAACAACAGAAGACAGACATAGAGCAATCCATCACAGACATTGTGGGAGAGAGATCCATTAGATCTACCAACTCAGGACCATCATATTGGGGGACACCAGACTCAATTGGCACAATAAAATAAAAATCTTGTTCCACAACCTATATTAGTGAGTAGCGACTGGCGTCTTAAAAGCTTTCAAGTGGATGCAGCTAATGGTCTTCTATCATGGGAAGCAAAGAAGAGTGCAAAGCAAAAAACAAAAACAAAAACAAAACCCAATGAGGCCATTTGGAAGCAATCAGCCCTAGGTCATGATGGACCTCAAGACCAGAAGAACTAAATGGTGCCTGGCTACCAATGCCAGCCACTCAGGAAAGGATCAGAACTGGAAATCCTGGATAGAGTGGGAGGAAAAACCTGGAACAAAATACAAAAACACAATAATGACCAGAATTACTAGTCAGATGGACTCTGGTGCGACCCCCAGTACTATGGCCCTGGGATGCACTTTGGACCTGGAATAAAACTCACTCCCAGGGGCTGGCCCTTAATCCAATAGTGAATAAGATGTACATGCAGACCACTCAACCCAGGGTGATGCACTCACATATTCTATGGAGATGTATCTCTTGGAGCAATCGACCACAGGGCACCAGATAGGCAACATTCATTTGGAGGAAATGCAGGACACAGAGGAGTGCATAACTATGAGGGGCATGGGGGTGTGGGTTACTGGGCAGGGAGAGGAGGAGAGTGTGTTGGGGATGGTAATTGGGGAGTGGAACCAAATGTACACAAAATGTTGGATGTAAAACAAACTGCTTTGTAAATTTACAGCTAAAGCACAATAAAAAAAAATAATTTTAAAAAAAGATGTGCCAAAAAGCTAGAGATCTTTCCTGAAGATTCTCCATATGTACTGGAAGCAGGTCACACTCTGAAGGCAACTCCTCTTTCACTTATTAATGTCTCACAGCAGATTCTCCCATAGAGGTAGAATGTCATCATGTTCCAGTGTCATCATGAGGAGTATGATGCTCATCCAGCTCATCCAGCTGCCCAGCCACTCAAAACTACAGACTAGCCAAGTTGACATACAACTTTAACTACCGCAGGAGGGAATTTATAGAAGAGAGGGGAGAGAATGAAGTCAATGGGTCTGATAGTAGCCTTGGTAGGGAAAGCTCAGGGCCTCCATATTTAAATGGTATGCCATTAAAATGATTATGAATGTATGAAATTTGTGATCTCAAACAACAAAGAAGTGTTTCACAGAGTAATAATCTGTATGTCCACCTTGAGAATCTGAGATTGAGGAGTAACACAAACACTGCCAGCCAATGTGGATACAAGTTCTCTATTCTGCATTAACTATGCTTCCTGTTTCCAATAGCTATGCTTATTAGCAGCCGTGTGATAATTACAGCTCCCTATTGCAGACTGTAGTTGCCATCCATATTCATTGACATTTGATTTACTCAGCTTCAATAATCAATTTCTTGGTCGTAAATATACTGCAGTTTCATTTTAGAGCCCCTATTATAGCCTAACAAGATACAGATAATTGAGTCCTTCGGGACCTATGTTCTAACTGTTACTGTAGATTGGGCCCTTTCCCTCTCCTTCTCAGCCAGGGGGTGGGGGGGAAGTGTCTTCATTTTACAATTAAATCTTCACTTCTGCCAGCACACTTCCTCATTTAGGTAGGCAAGGGTGACTGGAAGAAAGTCAAGTGTGATGCACATTATGTGGTTTTTGACATTTGTTTAGTGTAAGTACTATGGTCATTACCAATATTACAGTTGAACCACGTGGATGGAAGGAAAGTAGAAGTCTGCAGTTTCTCATGCTTTCATATATATACACCTTGAGAAAAAGGAACTTTTGACCTTATATCTGTCTCAAGGTAGCACT
>NW_006921591.1:3321474-3322565 GCF_000298275.1 Orycteropus afer afer
TATATATATATATATATACACACACATATATATAATATAATGTTATATATATCTTTGTATGGTGTTATGATACTTTCAAGCAGTTTAATCAAGAGTGTGATATCAGTAATAATTTACATTTCACACAATTGTAATAGTTGGCAGATTTTGAATATTTTTCAATGTGTATTGTTGCTGTTTTCTGCTATCTAGTCAGCCCCTGACTCATGACAACCCCATGCATAACAGAACAAAGTGCTGCCCAGTCTAGTGCCAGCCTTATGATCAGTTATGGAGCAGACTATTGTGTATATAAGGTTTTCATTGGATGATGTTTAGAAGTAGATCACCAGGCCTTTCCTCCTAGTCTTAGTCTGGAAGCTCTGCTGAATCCTTTTTAGCCCTCTAGCAACATGCAAGCCTCCAATGACTGACAGGTTATGGCTGCACTTGAAGTGCCTTGCCCAGGAATCAAACCTAGGCCTCCCATAGGGAAGGTAAGAATTCTACCAGTGAACTACCATTCCATCAGTGCTACCTCCATCAATGCTACCAAAACCAAACACTGCCGTTGAGTTGGAGCCAACTCACAGCAACCCCTCCTTGGCTTTCTGAGGTGGTATCTCTATGAAAGTAGATTGCCCAGTCTTCCTTCTGAGGAGTAGCTGGTGGCTCTTTGCCTTATTTTTTCTTTTATAATGTAATTCAAGAACTGTGCTTTTTTCTTTAGTACTTTCAAACAGCAAAGAAAATTTATTTTTCAAAGTTAAGTTCAGTGTAGAGTTTCTCTGCCCTTTCTCTCCAAGCATCCTTGCTTCTTTCTTTGTTGTAACTTTGACAATTGGAGAATAAATGAGCACTGGTAGCATAGTGCCTAAGGCACTTGACTGCTAACCAGAAGGCTGGTGGTTCAAACCCACCAGCCACTCCTCAGAAGGAAGGTTGGGCAATCCTGCTTCTGTAGTGATACCGCCTTGGAAACCCAAGGAGGGGTTGCTATGAGTCAGGTCCAACTCGATGGCACATAACAACAACAACAACGAGGCAGTGGTGGTTCAGTAGTGGAGTGTTCCTCTTCCATATGGGAGACCTGGGTTCTATTCCAGCCAGTG
>NW_006921591.1:3322665-3330371 GCF_000298275.1 Orycteropus afer afer
CTAACCAGAAGACTGGCGGTTCAAACCTCCAGCCACTCCTCAGAAGGAAGGTTGGGCAATCTACTTCTGTAGTGATACTGCCTCGGAAACCCAAGGAGGGGTTGCTATGAGTCGGGTCTGACTCAATGGCAAATAACAACATTGTGGCCTAAGGTTTCTGTATTTCCAACATCTATTTCATTGCACAACAATGTACAATAAAAGTGCTGTATAAAAGCTTGTATTTCACAGTAAGAAATAGGTGAACACAACTGGCACTTATTTAATGTCAACCTTTTGGTTGGGGAATTTTGTAGTTATTGGTGCAAGTTTCATCATAGCAGTTCTTGCTTAGGTATTGACACTGAGGATATGCTGACATGATTATTCTTTATTTTCTCAGAGAAATCCAAGGTCAAGAAAGATATGTTCTAAATACTAGAGGCAAGTTGAGCATCCAAAAGTATTGGAATAGATATACCGGTATACCTCGTCTTACTTCATTTTACTTTATTGTGCTTCACAGATACTTCATTTTTTTACACATTGAAGGTTTGTGGCAACCTTTCATTGAGCAAGTCCATTGGCGCCATTTTTCAAACAGCTTGTTCTCACTTTGTGTCTCTGTGTCACATTTTGGTAATTCTCACAATGTTCCAAATATTGTCATAATGCTATTGCACACTTAATAGACTACAATATAGTGTAAACATAACTTTTATATGCACTGGGAAACCAAAAAATTCATGTCACTTGTTTTATTGCAACATTCATTTTATTGCAGTGATCTGAAGCCAAACCTGCAATATCTGTGAGGCATGCCTATACGTGTACATGGAGCATAATGAGGTAGATGCTCCAAATATGCATACGTACCTGTGGTAGTTAAGTTTGTGTGTCAGCTTGGCTGGGCCTGGTTGAGGCTGGGCAGCTGAATGTAGTTTTTCCCCATGGTGTGATTGGTAATTAATTCCATGGTGGAATCTATTGGAGCAGCTGAGTAGCTGCTTTAGGAATGTGGTCTGCTTCCTGTATATAAGAAACAGCTTTAGGAATGGTCTCTAGCCTTTTGGCATGCTTGAACTCTGCATGTAGTCAAGTTGTTGTTCAACAGCCTGCCATGCCCTACTGATCTTGGGGCTTCTTCTGAACTTGAATTAGTGGCCTGCCATGTTATTTGGTAACAGTGGGATTGTGCCTTTTTAATTGATAACGCTGGTCTTGTTAGCCTCAGCAGCCACCAGCTGTCTGAGTGAAGAAAAGCCTCCAGCTTCAGTGGGCTAGGAGCAGGAAGCAGAGCTGAAGCCCAAGGTTGAGGGCTTTCACCCAGCCCCTAGAGCATGGCACTTTGAACTTGGACTTAAAGCCTCCAAAATTATAAGAGAATAAATCCCTGTTTGTTAAAGCCATTCCATTTGTGGTATATTTCTGTCAGAGTGGCACTAGGTAACCAGAACAATACCCATTGTGCAAGCATTACATAGAGACCCCAGTTGACATATTTTTTGGAATATAGTCAGTAAATTTCCATGAAACAGTATATTTTTCAAGGTATGCCATTCAGTTGGAAAAGTCTTAGTTTAGAAAACAATGACTTAAAACAGTTTGCAATTGGTTAAAATACTAACACTTGTGCAAAACTAAATCAGTAAAGATTTATTGCCTTGAAAACCCAAGGGAGGTCACTGTGAGTTGGAATTGACTTAATGGCAATGAGGCCTATTACATTATTGGGTAGTTGTTGGTCTGCCTGGCTCCTACACTTAGCAGACTACCTTCTTCAAGTCACTGGTATAGCTCATAGAACATAGTAGACTGTGGTGAAATCAGTTCCTTTATGTAGCCTTTTGCTTTGTTCTTTGGAAAAACAACTTGGCAAGTTTTCCTGCTACCCTCTGAGGAGTTACTTTCACTCTAATTCTTTGAAGAAGCACCTTGGGTGGGGAGAGCCAGGTTGTGGCCCATGTTACTTTCTACCCAGAATGTGTGTAAATTTTGCCCAAAGAGTTTTCCTGATTGATTGATGTTTCCTAGGTGAGCTGTTAACAATGTGCCTGATAATTAATAAGACTTGAGTTGATTGACATTTCATGGGTAATTTAGGATTGGTTGTACTCTGGTCTGATGAGGGAGGTCCTGATCTTTGTCAGTTTTATATAAGTGGATGATACAGAATTTGGAGAGACATCCTGGAAGAGAGGGGCATGCTGGCTAAGAGCTGGGCTGGCAGAGAAGCAAAGCCACATTGGAGCTGAGTGGTCGCAACGTTGCGACACTGGCTATGAGCTGGGCCAGTTGCTAGTGTAGAGTCTGATGGCAGAGAGGCCAGTAACAGATAGCCTGACTGAAGACAGGCCTACCTGCAGTAGAAGGTAGAAACCCAGCACAGAAGCCAAGCTGGGGTACCTATCTGGCAGAGAAGGCAGCTTTTCAGCAGAGAAACCACACCTGCTAATCACTGGAGCCATATGAGTTTCTTAATGCTGATCCCAAGTTGTTTCTCTGTTACTTCCAAGTTGATTCTAATCCTCAATTGTAGTCTCTAACTTCCCTAATAAACCATATACTTGTGATTATGATTATGGTTTGTTTCGCAATTGCAATGAATGATCAAGCCTTGCAGAAAGTAGAGCGTGTCATGGGGGAGTGGCTGGTGTTAAAAATAATAGAGAAGTGAGAAGGCAGAAATATAGCTGACATCTGCCTTATAGAAATACACTTTGTGCTGATTCTGATTCTTATCCCTCATGAATGGAGACCATTCCTTATGCCACATTATATAGGCTTTTAACAGATGGTGATCAAATGAAATAAACAAGCAAGCAAGCAACCAAACCCACTGCCACTGAGTTGATTTTAACACATAGTGACCCCACAGGACAGAGTAGAACTACCCCGTAGGATTTCCAAGGCTATAAACCTTTACGGAAACAGACTACTTGATCTTTCTCCTGTAGAAAAGCTGGTAGATTTGAACTGCTAAACTTTTAGCAGCCAAATACTGTAACCACTGCACCACCATAGCTCCTTGATCAAATGAAGGAATAGGTAAATGAATGAGTGGATAAATGAATGAATGAATAAATGAAGGAATAATTCAGATGATAGGAAGTGCTATTTTTAAGTTTTCCACCATTGGAATTAAAAGTAGCCTATCTAAATATGAGTTTTCACTCTATTTTTCAGCATCAAGTATACCCTGCATGAGGTAAATCAATACATACCCCCAATTTAGGATGATTATATTCACCTAGGATGAATTGATGCTCTACTCAAATATAGACTGAGGCCCCTGAATAGCTTACATATTGTATAACTACAAAGAGTGCTAGGCAAATATGAGTAAGTGCTTTAAGATAAGATTAGAAAAGCACAGAGGTTTTCATTGGTTCATGTATAAGAGTATGCTTATTAAAAATATGCACATTCCTGGCCTCCACACCCCAAACATTCTGATTCACTAGGTCTCAGTTGTACCTGGGAACCTAAAGTTTTAATTAGAACCCTTGGAGATTTCCTGCAACTGTTCCAGGAAAACAGGAAATGGGGTTCAGGCTAGAGCCTGAAGGATGCATAAAATTTGAGTGGGCAAGAATGGAAGAAAAAAAAAATCCCCTTTTTCTTATGAACTTTGGTAGAAAAATATCCAAATACCAGATGATTATGTTGACAGGTGAAAAACATATTCCTTGCTTTCCAGTGAAAAGAATATTACTCTGATGATTTTTTTTTTTTCTGACATGGAAGAAGGTTTGAAAATGACTCTCTCTTCCCCAGTTTTCACTTTTACCAGTTAAATCTTTATAAGCATTTCCACTTCAGAGTTTCTAAGGACCGGACATGCCAATTATTGCCTTAGTTTGAAGAGTGATATTTTAAACAGTGAATATTGGGTGATGAATAGTGAAATGTTAGAAGTCTCCTGCTACCACCACCAGTGAGAAACAACCTCTTATATTTTCCTTGCCAATAAAACTTGGAAGGTTATAAAGTGTTATGGAAGTACGAGTTGCTTTTCCGTATTTATCGATATTTAATATAAGATCACCAAAATACCCACCGCTATCAAGTCAATTCCGACTCATAGTGACCCTATATCAGAGAGTAGATCTGCCCCATAGGGTTTCCAAGTCTGTAATTCTTTCTTTTCTTTTTTAATTGTGCGTTAGGTACAAATTTACAGAGCAGAATTTGTTTTACCAACATTTCATGTATGTTTGGTTACACTCCCCAATTACCATCCCCAACCCCAACTGACTCTCCTCCTCTCTCTTCCCAGTAACCCCTCCATGTCCTTCTTAATTATGCACTCCTGTGAGTCCTGCTGTTCCTCCATGTGAATGTTGCCCCTCTGGTGCCCCATGACTGATTGCTCCAAGGGATGTATCTCCGTAGAGTAGGTGGGTGCATCTCCCTGGGTTGAGTGGTCTGAGTGTACATCTTATTTACTATTGGGCTGATAGCCAGCCCTTGGGAGTGAGTTTTATCCCAGGCCTAAAGTATATCCCAGGGCCATAGTCTTGGGGATCCCACCACACTTCATCATACCAGTAATTCTGGTCATTATTATGTTTTTGGATATTGTTCCATGTTTTTCTTCCCACTCTATCCAGGATTTCCAGTTTTGATCACTTCCCAAGTGGTAGGCATTGGTAGCCGAGCACTATCTAGTTCTTTTGACCTCGAGGTCTATCATGTCCTAGGGCTAATTGTTTCCAAATGCCCTTGGTTTTTTTTCACTCTTCTTTGCTTCTGATGATAGGAGACCATTAGCTGCATCTTAGATGGCCACTCAAAAGCTTTTAAGACCCCAGTTGTTACTCACCAAAGTAGGATGTGGAACAAGATTTTTACGTATTTTGTTGTGCCAATTGAGTCTGGTGTTCCCCAATTCCATGGCCTGAATCGGCAGATCCGTTGGACCTCTCTCCCACAGTGTCTGGCTGTCTATAAGGGATTGCTCTACGTCTGTCTTCTGTTTCTTCTGTAATGATTGCGGGTATTTTGTATCACTGGTATCTGTGCAATATTAGCCTCAGCTGAATCTGTCTTTGGTCTAGAGTATTATCATGTTCACTGACCCCCATCTGCTCTTCTCAGTTGTCTGTATGTTTATCTGTAGCCTGGTGTTGGGTGTTAATGGTAATGCACTATTGTGGATATATGGGTACTAGCCTCTTTCGTCCATATCTTATGTGCACAATTCGGTGTCCTTCATTTCCCCTGGTCACAGACTCTTTCCATACCATACATACCCTTACCAAACTCAGCATGTGGCCCCCAACTAGCCTGAAATTATCCCCTCCTCTTCTTTTCCCCCCAGTAACCTAAAAAGTGAGTTCCTGTCCCTAAGCAAACACTTCCTTGTCTTTTTACAATAATGGGCTCATAACAATATTTGTCCCTTCTGAGACTGACTGATTTCACTCAGCATAGTATCTTCCAGATTCATCCATGTTGTGAGATGATTCACGTATCTCATTGTTTTTTAATATAGCATAGTATTCCATTGTGTGAATGTACCATAGTTTGGTTATATATCCATTCCTCTGTTGATGGGCATTTAGGTTGTTTCCATCATTTGCTATAGTGAATTGTGTTGCAATGAACATGGGTGTGCATATGTCTGTTCATGTCCTGTCTCTCACCTCTTTAGGATATATTCCTAGTAATGGAATTGCTGGTTCAAATAGTATTTCTATTTTCAGTTTTTTAAGGAAACGCCATACCATTTGCCACAATGGTTGTACCATTTTACAGTCCCACCAGCAGTGTATGAGAGTTCCAATCTCTATGCAGTTCACCAGCATTTGTTATTTTCTGTCCTGTTGAACTTTGCTATTATTGCTGGGATAAGATGATATCTCATCATTGTTTTGATTTGCATCTCTCTAATGGCTAATGATTGAGAGCAATTCCTCATGTGTTTGTTGGCCACCAGCATATTGTCTTTAGTGAAGTGTCTGTTCATGTCCCTTGCCCATTTTTGAATTGGATTGTTTGTCTTTTTGGTGTTGAGGTGTTGAAGTTTTCTATAGATTTTGGAGATAAGTCCTTTGTCAGATATGTCATAGGCAAATATTTTCTCCCAATCTGTTCTAATTTTACCCTTTTGACAAAGTCTTTTGATGCACATAAGAATTTAATTTTTAAAAGGTCCCATTCATCTAGCTTCTTTTCCATCTCCTGTGCATTCTGGGTTATGCTTGATAGTCTATTTATGCCATAAACTAGCCCCCCACACCACCCCTCGCTGCCAGGGAGCTCTGGTGGTGTAGTGCCTAAGGCATTTAACTGCTAACTAGAAGGCTGATAGTTCAAACCTACCAGCCACTCCTCGGAAGGAAGATTGGGCGATCTACTTCCGTAGTGATACTGCCTCAGAAACCCAAGGAGGAGTCACTGTGCATCAGATCTGACTCGAGGGCAGTGAGTTTGGTTTTTGGTTTTTGGAGATTTGCCCCTATTTTATTTTTGATGAATTTCATAGTTTCGGGTTTTACATTTAAGCCTTTGATCCAACTTGAGTTTGTTTTTGTGTATGGGGTGAAATGTGGGTCTTATTTCATTTTCTGCAAGTAGATATCCAATTTTGCTGGCACCATTTGTTAAGAGGCTATGTCTTCCCCATTTAATGGGTTTTGAGCCTTTGTCAAAAATCAGCTGTCCATAGATGGATGGGTCCATTTCTGGGTTTTTGATCTGTTCCATTGGTCTATCTGTCTATCATTGTACCAATACCATGCTGTTTTGACTGCTGTGGCAATATAGTAGGTTTTGAGATCCAGGAGTGTGAGACCTCCCCCTTTGTTCTTCTTCTTCAGTAGTACTCTGCTTATCCGAGGTCTCTTTCCTTTCCATATGAAGTTAGTAATTAGTTTTTCCATGTCCTTAAAAAAACTTGTTGTTATGTGAATTGGGATTGCATTAAATGTGTAGACTGCTTCGGGTAGTATTGACATTTTCACAATATTCAGTCTTCCTATCCATGAACAAAGCAGATTCTTCCACTTATGTAGATCCCTTGTAGTCTTGTAGTAGTGCTTTATAGTTTTCTTTGTACAAGTGTTTTGTGTCTCTGATGAGATTTATTCCTAGGTATTTTATCTTTTTGTCATTATTATAAATGGTATTGTTTCCCTTATTTCTTTTTCAGAGGTCTCTTTGTTGGTGTAGAGGAATCCAACTGATTTTTGTATGTTGACCTTGTAACTTGCCACTTTGCTGAACCTCTCTATTAGTTCCAGTAGTTTTTTGCTGAGTCTCTTGGGTTTTCTATGTATATGATCATGTCATCCACAAATAGAGATAGCTTTACTTCCTCTTTGCCAATTTGGATTCCTTTTATTTCTCTTTCTTGCCTTCTTGCCCTGGCTAGGACTTTCAATACAATGTTAAATAGGAATGGTGATAGAGGGCATCCTTATCTGGTTCCCATTTGTAAAGGGAATTCTTTGAGTCTTTCTCTGTTATTAAAATGTTAATGTTAGCTTTGCATATATGCCCCTTATTATATTGAGGAATGTCCCTTCTATTCCTATTTTGCTGAGAGTTTTGATCAGAAATGGGTGTGGGATTTTATCAAAAGCCTTTTCTGTGTCGATTGATATGATCATATGATTGTTTTGTTTTGTTTATGTGGTGGATTACATTGACTGTTTTTCTGATGATTTAACGATCCTTGCATAACAGGTATAAATCCCACTTGGTCATGATGTATTATTTCT
>NW_006921591.1:3331326-3332455 GCF_000298275.1 Orycteropus afer afer
TGGCCACTGCAGCGAATTATCGAAACCAGGAGAGAGGTGGTGGGTGCTTTGGGAGGAACGGTTGGAGAAAGGGCTGGAGGGAGGCAGCATGTCTGGCCTGGCAGGAATAGGCCTTGGGTTACTGCTGGTAATCCTGTCTTCCTCTTGTGGGATTAGAGGAGGTCAGAACATGTGGCCTCCTTGCCATTTTTGCAGTATCTTTTATTTCAGGTGATTCTGTTGTGATGACACTTTTCATTTATTGTTATTTGCATCTTCTCTTTCTTTTCTTTTGTTAGATTTGACAGTGGTTGTCAATTTTGTTAATCTTTTCAAAGAACCAGCTTCTTGTTTTGTTCATTTTCTCTATTGTTTTTGTGTTTTCTGTTTCATTTATTTCTGCTCTGATCTTTATTATTTCCTTACTTCTGGATACCATAGTATTCTTTTGTTGTTCTTTTTCTAATTGTTGGAGTTGTTGAGTTAAAGTGTTGATTGTGTTTCCTTCTTCTTTTTTGATGTATGCATTTATTGCTATAAACTGATCTCTGACTACTGCTTTTGCTGTGTACCGTAGATTTTGGTAAGATGTATCTTCATTCTCATTTATTTCTAGGAATGTTTTAATTTCACTCTTTATTTCTTCTATTACTCAGTAGTTTTTGAGCAGTGTATTATTCAACTTCCATATGTTTGCTGTTTTTTCCTTGCTCTTCCTATTATTAATTGCTTCTATGAGTCAGGTTCGACTCGAGGGCAGTGAGTTTCAATTTTATAGCATTGTGGTCCGAGAATATGCTTTGTAGTATTTCAATGTTTTTGAATTTATTGTGGTTTGTTTTATGTCCTAATATGTAATCTATTCTGGAGAATGATCCATGTGCACTGGAGAAGAATGTGAATTTTGCTTTTGTTGGATGGAGTGCTCTGTATATGTTTATGAGATTGAGTTGGTTGATTGTGTTGATGAGTTCTTCTGTGTCTTTGTTGAGTTTTTTTCTAGTTGATCTGTCCCTCCTTGAATGTGGTGTGTTAAAGTCTCCTACTACTATTGTAGAGCTGTCTGTTTTCCCTTTCAATTCAATTAATATTTATTTAAGGTATTCTGGAGCACTTTCTTTGGGTGCATAGATATTTATTATAGTAATGT
>NW_006921591.1:3345309-3350611 GCF_000298275.1 Orycteropus afer afer
AGGGTCTGTGCAATCCTTCTGCCTAGTCTGCCATCTTGCCCCGCCTCCTGTTATTTTGTTTTTGAATAATTTTTTTGAGTTCTTCCAGGGTACTGTCTGTGTTCTCTTTGATTCTATTTGGGGTTTCCTTAAGCTCTTGAAGAGATCTATAAACATATCTTCTAAATTCCTTCTCAGATAATTCTGTTGCCTCCTCATCCTCTATGTTTAATGAGATTTTTGTTTGGGATTTTATTTCTATTGTCTTATCCTGTTTCTTTTTATTTGATTTGAGGTTGCCTGTTGTTTCCTAGACATTTTGAAGTTGTTGTCTTTAACTTTTAGTTATGTATTGATTGGTTTTGTCTTGCTTTTATGTTTTGTGTTTTAATATTTTTGGAAAGGTGGAGCTAGTGTATTTATTTATTTATTTATTTTTGGGTTATTAATCCAGGTGTGTTGGGTTGGTCTGCAGTTTTCTTTGTAACAATGACTCACTATGTGAAAGGTGGATGCAGGTCTCTGTTTGTCGTCAAGGTGTGATTTAGGATTGGAATAGACAGGTATTGTGGTGACTTAGTGTGGTTCTTCTATTGGGTGAGGCAAGGGAGAGGTGGGGAAAGGAGGAAAAAAAATTAAAAAAAAGAGAAAGCTCCAAGGTGCCAGTAGAACATTTCTGTAGTTTGGGTTGACTGCTAATGATGATGTTATATTGTCATTCACAGGTCTGCAGTTCAAACTCAGAAAAGACTGAAGTGTAAGTGGGCCACTACTTTCTGTCTGGTTCAGATGACCACAAAAACCCTGTACTTTGGGCCCTTCTTTGCCAAAAGCTGTCCTGAAAGAGCTGGACCCCAGCCCTGAGCTGTTAGCTCATCCCAGGGCCTGTCCATCTGTTATGTGCTTCCCTCTCTGCTCCAGATTCTGTGGTGAACTGAGCTAGAGGGATCTCTGCTCTACTTCTCAGAAATGCTACCCACCCACTTAGTACAGGTCCCAAAGTTTTGGACAGACCTCTGGAGTGGCCGCTGGTCTTCCAGTGTTCCCACTGCACTATGCAGGGAGTTTTTCGTTGCTCAGTCCCATTGGTTTGCACGTCGCAGGGCAGGTTCATTTATTTTTATTCTTCCTGGCTTTTTACCCTGCCTCTCTCTCCTTTATTTTCCTTCTCCACTAGATCTGGCCTTCTCCAACTTATTGAGCTTTTCACAGCCTCAGAATCCCTGCTTCAAACTGCTGCACCTAATTTTTCAGGTATTAAGATGCTAGAGGGAACAAACATGTGGGCTACAAGTAAGCTACCATCTTCCCTACCAATTTGTAAGTCTTTTCAGAAGCAGACTGACACATATTTCTCCCACAAAGCATCTGGTGAGCTTGAACGGCACACCTTTTGTTTGGCAGCTAAGTACTTTAACCGCTGGGCCAGCAGGGCTCCTACTAGAAGATAGTAGGAGACATGCATCAAAAACATGTCTATCAACTGTCATGCTGAGGTCTTGATAGTGAATTCTTCAGAGCTAAATGGACATTGAAGGTGTTTCAAGTTTCTCTTATCAGAAGCACCATATTTATGGACAATTCAGAGAGCTCAAGGACACTAATTGCATAGGATGGCAATCGATTCAGCATGAGTGAAAGAAGGATGACTATTTGTATGTGACTGAGGGGTGAGAGAAGAGTCTTAATAGTGACAACTCAGTTGCAAGCAGAAGATGGTAAGCAACATTACATGGAGAAAGGCCAAAGAGACCAGCACCTGCTTTTAAAAAGAAAAAAGGGGGGGAAAAAAAAAGCTACCATCAATTCCAACTCCTGGTGACTCCATGTATGTCGGAGTAGAACTGTGCTCTATAGGATTTTTGATGTCTGACTTTTTAGAAGTAGATTGCCAAATATTTCTCCTAGGTGTCTCTAGGTGAACTTGGACCTCCAACTGTTTATGTTATCATTGTTAGGTGCTGTTGAGTTATCTCCAACTCATAGTGACCTCATGTACAGCAGAACGAAACACTACCCAATCCTGTGCCAATCCCACGATCCTTGCTATTCCTGAGCCCATCATTGCAGCCACTGTGTCAATCCATGTCATTGAGTGGCTTCCCCTTTTTTGTTGTCCCTCCACTTTGCCAAGCATGACATCCTTCTCCAGGGAATGGTCCCTTCTTACAGCATGACCAAAATAGGTGAGACGAAGTTGAGCCATTCTCCCTTTCCAGGAGCATTCTGCCTGCACCTCCTCCAGGATAGACTTGTCAGTTCTTTTAGCAGTCCATGGTACTTTCAACATTTCTCAACAACACAACTCAAAAGCATCGACTCTTCTTTGGTCTTCCTTTTTCATTGTCCAGCTCTCACATGCATATGAGGCAATGGAAAATACCATGGCTTGTGTTAAGCGCACCTTAGTCTTCAAGGAAACATCTTTGCTCTTCAGCGCTTGAAAGAGGGCCCTTGCAGCAGATTTGCCCAATGCTGTACAACATCTGATATGTTGACTGCTACTTCCATTGGTGTTGACTGTAGAAAAAAGTAATATGAAGTCGTTGACAACTTTGGACTTTTCTCAGTTTATCATGATGCTGCTTATTGGTCCCAGTGTGAGAATTTTTGTTTTCTTTAAATTGAGGTGTAATCCATACTGCAGACTATAGTCTTCAATCTTCATCAGTAAATGTTTCTAGTCATTCTTACTTTCAGCAAGCAAAATTGTGTTGTCTGCATAACATAGGTTGTTAATGAGTCTTGCTCCAATCCTAATGGCATGTTCTTCATATAGTCCAGTTTCTTGAATTATTTGTTCAGCATACAGATTGAATAAATATGGTGAAAGGATGCAACTCTGATGCACTCCCTTCTTGATTTTAAACCATGTAGTATCCCCAAGCCCCCTCGAGCCAGGAAAGGGAGGGATCAGGAGTGACCTTGGGGACCTCAGGAGAGGCAGGATATCCAGGTTAAAAGGGGTGGGAGGCAAGCCCCCTAGAGCCAGGAAGGGGAGAAACCAGGAGTGGCCTCAGGGACATCAGGCATGGCAGGATATCCTGGTTAAAAAGGGGTGGGAGGCAAGGCTAGGCCTCAAACCCCTTAGAGCCAGGAAATGGAGGGACCAGGAGCAGCCTCAGGGACATTCAGGAGCAGCAGAATATCCAGGTTAAAAGGGGCAGGAGGCAAGGCTCAGCCCCAAGTCCCCTAGAGCCAGGAAAGGGAGGGACCAGGAGTGGCCGGGAACCACAGAGTGTCAGGTTTTAGGTAGAAATTAGGTAAGAGGAGGGTGCAGAGGTTTCCAACAGCTAAGGGAGACAAACGTGTCTGTCAGTTTATCATCCTGTGAGGGTTGTACATTGCTGTGAAGCTTGAGGCTGTGCCACTGGTGTTTCAGATGCCAGCAGAGTTGCACATGGTGCACAGGTTTCAATGCAGCTTACAGACTAAGAGAGACTAGGAAGAAGGAGGAGGCCATCCACTTCTCAAAAATTGGTCAGGGAGAACCTTATGAATAGTACAGAAAAACCATCTGATACATTACTGGGCAATTTTATGAATAGCTTGGAAACATTGTCTGACACTGTGCAGGAAGACTAGCCCCTTGGGTTGGAAGGCACTCAAAATAGGACTGGGAAAGGGCTGCCTTATTAGAGTAGAATCAACCTTAATGATATGGATAAATTAAGTCTTTCAGGACCTCCATGTGCTGATGTGGCACTACTCAAATTGACAAGAAACAGCTGCAACATCCATTAATAATCAGAACATAGAATGTACAATGTATGAATCTAGGAAAATTGGAAATTGTCAAAAATGAAATGGAACACATAAAGGTTGATATCCTAGGTATTAGCTGAAATGGACTGGTTTTAGCCATTTTGAATCAGACAACCATATACTCTACTATGCCAGGAATGACAAATTAAAGAAGAATAGTGTGGCATTCATCATCATAAAAGATGTTTCAAGATCTGTCCTGAAGTACAATGCTGTCAGTGATAGGATAATATCCATATGCCTACAAGGAAGACAAGCTAATATGACTATTATTCAAATTTATGCACCAACCACCAAAGCAAAAGATGAGTAAGTTGAAGATTTTTATCAACTTCTGCAGTTGAAACTGACTGAACATGCAATCAAGATGCGCTTCCTATCACTGGTGATTGGAATACAAAAATTGGAAACAAAGAAGAATCACTAGTAGTTAGAAAATTTGCCCTTGGTGACAGAAATAACACTGGAGATTGCATGATAGAATTTTGCAAGATCAACAACTTATTCATTGCAAATACCTTTTTTCAACAACACAAATGGTGGCTATACATGTGGACTTCGCCAGATGGAGTACACAGGAATTAGATTGACTACATCTGTGCTAAGAGGTGATGGAAAAGCTCAATATCTTCAGTCAAAACCAGGCCAGGTGCTGATTGTGGAACAGACCATCAACTGCTCATATGCAAGTTCAACTTGAAGTTGAAGACAATTAAAACAAGTCCATAAGAGCCAAAATATGATCTTGAATATATCCCTCCTGAATTCAGAGACCATCTAAAGAATAAATTTGATACATTGAATACCAGTGACTGAAAACCAGAAGAATTGTGGAATGATATCAAGAGCATTATCCATGAAGAAAGCAAGAGGTCATTAAAAAAACAAGAAAGAAAGGAAAGACCAAAATGACTCTGAAACTTGCCCTTCAGTGGAGAGTAGCTAAAGCAAATGGAAGGAATGACAAGATAAAAGAACTGAACAGAAGATTTCAAAGGGCAGCTTGAGCAGACAAAGCCAATTACTTTAATAAAATAGGCAAAGACATGGATTTAGATAACCAAAAGGGAAGAACATGCTCAGTATTTCTCAAGCTGAAAGAACTGAGGAAAAAATGGAAGACTTGAGTTGCAATCTTGAAAAATTCTAAGGGCAAAATGTTGAATGATTCAGGAAGCATCAAAAGAAGATGGAAGGAATACACAGAGTCAATGTACCAAAAAGAATTGGTTGATCTTCATCCGTTTCAGGAGGTGGCATATATTCAAGAACAAATGGTATTGAGGGAAGAGGTCAAAGCTGCACTGAGGGAACTGACGAGGAACAAGGCTCCAGGAATTGACAGAATGGCCATTGAGATGTTTCAACATACGGATGTCCCGTTGGAGGTACTCACTTGATTATGCCAAGAAATTTAGAAGACAGCTATCTGGCCAACTGACTGAAAGAGATCCATATTTGTACCCATTTCAAAGATAGGTGATCCCACAGAATGTGGAAATTATCAAACAATATCATTAATATCACATGCAAGTAAAATCTTACTGAAGATAATTCA
>NW_006921591.1:3353841-3355686 GCF_000298275.1 Orycteropus afer afer
ATGAAAGAGGGGAAAGCCCTCAACGAGGTGGATTGACACGGTGGCAGCGGTGATGGGCTAATTCAGGACTGGGCAGTGTTTCGTTCTGCTGTGCACAGGGTCGCAATGAGTCAGAGATGACTCGATGGCACCTAACAGCAACAACAACAGTATCCCCTTGTTCTGTTTGAATGAACAGCCTTCTGGTCTGTGTACAAGTTCCTCATGAGCACAATCAAGTGTTCTGGAATCCCCATTCTTCTCAATGTTGTCCATAATTTGTTAAGATCCACATAATCGAATGCTTTTGCATAGTCAATAAAACACAAGTAAACATCGTTCTGGTATTCTTTGCTTTGAGACAAGGTCCATCTGACATCAGCAGTGATATTCCTCATTCCATGTCCTCTTCTGAATCCAGTCTGCATTTCTGGAAGTTTTCTGTCAATATATTGCTGTAACCATTTTTGAAATATCTTCAGAAAGATTTTACTAGTGTGTGATATTAATGATAACTGTTCAATAATTTCCACATTCTGTGGTATCACCTTTCTTTGCAATGGGTGCAAATATGGATCTTTTCCAGTGAGTTGGCCAGGTAGTTGTCTTCCAAATCTCCTGGCATAGCCGAGTGAGTGCCTCTAGTGAGTCATCTGTCTTTTGAAACATGTCATTGGGTATCCCGTCAATTTCTGAAGCCTTGTTTTTTACCACTTCCTTCAGTGAAGCTTCAGCTTCTTCCTTCAGTACCATTGGTTCTTGATCATATGCCACCTCCTGTAATGGATGAAGATCAACCAGTTCTTTTTGGTACAGTGACTCTGAATTCTTTCCATCTTCTTTTGATGTTTCTTGTGACATTCAATATATTGCCTATAGAATCTTTGAATATTGCAACTTGAGGCTTAAATTTCCTCTTCAGTTCTTTCAGCTTGAGAAAAGCCAAGTGTGTTCTTCCCTTTTGGCATTCCAACTCCATGTCTTTGCATGTTTCATTATAATAATTGACTTTGTCTTCTCAAGCTGCTCTTTGAAATCTTCTGTTTAACTCTTTTGCCTTGTTATTTCTTTCATTTTCCTTAGTAACTGCCTGTTCAAGGGCAAGTATCAGAGTCCCTTCTGACATGCATTTTGGTCTTTTCTTCCTTTCTTGTATTTTTTTAAAAAAATTAAAATTATGTGTACATTCAGTTTCACTCCCCATTTACCATCCCCAACCCTAACCCAGTCTCCTCCCCTCCCTGCCCAGTAAACCCCTCCCCTCCGGGCCCCTCTTAGTTATACACTCCTGTGTATCCTGCATTTCCTCATGCAAATGTTGCCCCCCTGGTGCCCTGTGCTCGATTCCTCCAAGGGATGCATTGACGTAGAGTGTGTGGGTGTGCCATCCTAGGTTGAGTGGTCTGTGTGTACAACTTGTTTACTATTGGGCTGGCTGGGAGCCAGCCTCTGGGAGTAAGTTTTATTCCAGACCAGAGTATATTCCAGGGCCATAGTATTGGGGGTCTCACCAGACTCAATCCGACGAGTCATTCTGGTCATTATTGTGTTTTGCGATATTTTTTCCCATGTTTTCCCTCCCACTCTATCCAGGATCTCCAGATTTGGTCTTTTTCTGAGTGGTTGGCATTGGTAGCCCAGGCACCATCAAGTTCTTCTCATCTCAAGAGCCATTGTGTCCTAGGGCTGGTTGCTTCCAAATGCCCTTTTTTTTTTTGCACTCTTTTTCACTTCCAATGCTAGAAGACCATTAGCTGCATCTTAGATGGCCACTTGAAAGCTTTCAAGACCCCAGTTGCTACTCACCAATGTAGGATGAGGAAGAAGACTTTTATGTCTTTTGTTGTGCCAATTGAGTCTGGTGTC
>NW_006921591.1:3356716-3380645 GCF_000298275.1 Orycteropus afer afer
CTGACAGCATTGCACTTCAGGACAGATCTTGAAAGATTCTTTGTGACGATGAATGCCACACCATTCCTCTTCAATTTGTCATTTCTGGCATAGTAGATTATATGATTATCTGATTCAAAATGGCCAAAACTGGTCCATTTCAGCTCACTAATGCCTAGCATATCAACCTTTATGTGTTCCATTTCATTTTTGACAACTTCCAGTTTTCCTAGATTCATACTTCGTGCATTCCATGTTCTGATTACAAATGGATGTTTGCAGCTGTCTTCTCATATTGCGTCGTGCCACTTCAGCAAATGGAGACCCCGAAAGCTCTCCTTTATCGGTATCATTAAGGTAGGCTCTACTCTGATGAGGCAGCTCTTTCCCAGTCATATTTTGTGTGCCTTCTGACCTGTGGGGCTCATCTTCCAGCACTGTATTGGACAGTGTTTCAGGGCTATTCATAAACTTTTCCAGTAATATGTTAGACAGTGTCTCACTACTATTCATAAGGTTTTCACTGGCCAATTCTTTGAGAAGTGGATGGCCTCTTCCTTCTTCCAAGTCTGTCTCAGTCCGGAAGCTCCACCAAAACCGGTCCACCATGGGCATCCCTGCTGGCCCATCCTCCAGCCTCAGGGCAACACACAAGCTACCACAATATGACAAACTGACAGAGAAGTTTGTCTCCCTTAACTGTTCCAACTGCTCCACTCACTTCCTGAGCGTCTCCCTACCTGTTCCTCCGGCAGGCCCTGTCCACCACTGCTCCCTGCCACGTGGGGGCTGTCACCCACCCTCCTTATCTGTTTTGGCCGCGGCCCTATCTGCTGCTGCTCCCTGCCACCTGGGGGCTGTCCCCCACAATTCTTACCTGTTCCAAAACTGAACCAGTTACCAATGAGTTGATTGTGACTCATGGCAATCCTACGTGTGTCATTGTAGAACTGTGCCCCATTTGGTTTTCAATGACTGACTTTTCAGATGTGAATCACCAGGCCTTTCCTCCAAGGTGCTTCTTCATAGACTCAAACTTCTCACATTTTTGTTAGCAGTTGATTGCATTAACTGTTTGTACCACACAGGCACTTCTCACCACCATTAATATTTGAATTTCCACACTCAGCCACCTACCGAAGGTTGTGTATAGTTAGCGAGGCTGGGGAGGAAATCACTGAGAAGTAGTTCCAATTCTGATCAATTCATTTCTGATCATGCAGATATAGAAGACATTATATTGAAACCAAGTATGCTTTGCTTCTCTGCTGGGTACTTAGAAGAGTATATTTATAATCTCTTCTAGCAGTTAGGGGGGCCTGGGACCAATTCTGACCAATGGCTGGTAAATTGGAATGACAGTTCTAGAATGACATAGAATCCCATACAGCATTCTTGTTTCTCTTTTCCCACCCATGGTGATGGCCTCATATTGAGAGGGCAGCTTGGATACTTGAGTTACTCTATTGACAAAAATACCACAGTATTTTTTATACAAACCAGGACAATTTTTGGACTTTAAAGGATGCTATTAATAATTATGCCAGGGAAGCTGATGTAAACTGGATTTTCCTGGGAAACCAGGACAGTGTTACCTGGCCTATTTTTCTTTTTTTTTTTAAACTTTAAGTGATTTGGGTAAACGTTTATAGAACAAGCGAGTTTTCCATTCAACAGTTCATACACATTTTGTTTTGTGACAAAGTCACATTTGATTACAATCTGCATGATGTAATAGCACTCTTCCCTCTTCCTCCTTATGTTTCCCACTACCATTCTTCCTTCTTTACTATCCCTACTTGCCTTCTGAGCTTTATCCCTGGGAAAACACTGTCCTTTCGATTTTCTAACAATATTAGATTATTCTAAGCAACGTGTACCTTCCTTATTGTTCACCATAAACCTGTCATTTGTTTGGCTGAAAACTGAGCCACACGGGTGAGTTTAGTTCCAGTCTTTAAGGGTGACTAAGGGTCAGAGTCATGGGGTTCCACTAGTCTGTATCAGACCTTGTCTGATAAGCCTTGTCTTTTGTATGATTTTGAGTTTTTTTTCTACATTTACTCTCATTCTATCCAGGATCTTCTAGTGTGGTCCCTTTCAAGAGCGTTTGGTAGTAGTAGCTGGGCACCAGCTAGTTCTTCTGGTCTCAGGATCGTCGGAGCTGGGATTTGCGTGGTCTATTAGTCCTTTGGACTAATTGATTTTATGCATCTTTTATTTTTTTACTCTTCTTTTCTCTGGATGGGTAGAGACCAATAGTTGCACTGTAGATGGCACTCACAAGCTTTTAAGACCTCAGTGTGTCTTCACCAAAGGAAGATGTAAAACATTGTCTTTGTGGGTTATGTATGCCATTTGAACTTAGTATCCCCCAAAACTGTGATCATGAGCCCACAGGCCCAGTGATTCATTCTCTAAAGGTATTTGGGTATGGCTAAGAAGTTGAAAAAAAAAAAAAAAACACCTCATTGAAGTTGTAATAAAAACAAGTACTATCTTATATAGTGTTTTACAGTTTGTTTGCCTCATTAGATTTTTCTCATATCTCTCTGAGGTAACTAGGACAGACATGATATGCCTATTTTACATATTAGGAAACCAAGGCTCAGATAATCTAAGTGATTTACCCTATATTATACAACTGATAGGGTTCTTGGGTGGCACAAATGGTTAAGTGTTCCACTATTAGCCAAAACGTTGCCAGGGCAAACCCACCCAGAGACACTATGGAAGACAAGATCACTGTCTTGAAACTCCTATGAAGTGTAGTTCTGCTTTGCACACATGGGGTCTCCATGAATTGGAATCAACTTGAAGGCAACAACATCATCAACATACAGCTGGTAAGAATATGTCCTCTGAGACTCACTTACTTACATTGGTTCCGAGAATATAGAGGATTAAGAGTATGCCGACTATATCGTGGCTACAAGAGTTAAGACTGGTAGAAGATTTGGTAACACCATTATCTATACTATGGTTTATAATATCTCTTTTCCCTAGGAGAAGTATTGTAGAGCAAATGTCACAAGATGTATCTGCCTGCATAAGACTTCAGAGGCTAGCTCTGTATGTTCTTAAAGCACCTCTTTGCGACTATTACATCTTCTTATCTATAATTTGATCTCAAACAAAACCAATTAGATTTTCCTATAACCTTTAACAAACAATTAATAATAAACTCTCATCAGCTATTTACTGTGGTGCTTCTGACATCATGCAGATCCAGTATGACTAATGGTATACCACTCCAAGATAAGATTAAATATTTGTCAAGACAGAGAAACATTTCCCTAAGATACAATCAAATTCAAGATGAGGTTGCCACTGAGAATTCAGGCTAGTGGTTTCATTGAATTCTTAATTTTTTCTGGGTCATATTTTCAAATAAAGCTTTAGGAATGACAGAAAGAATGTAGTCCATTTGGCATATTCTAGGGGATTGTTGCCATCTGATGAAGCACCACGTACAACTGTGGTGAGTATATGACTTATCTGAAACATAAAGTGAACCTTATTTTGAGTTGTACCTGTGGTGCAGCAAATTACTTAATATGGCTCCTCTAGTCATGGGCTTTGTGACTCCCCCCAGATGACTGGGTGGTTGTGGCCCAGCAAGGGGATTAGATAGCTTGCTAATAATGTGAATAGGGTACATAGCACCCGTATGGGGGTGGGACCATGCAAATAAGGTGTTTGGAACCCTAATGTGGGAATTGGTCAGTTTTACCATCTTTCCAAGCTCAAAATGAGCTATCTCAGAGGTAGAAAGGGGGATCTCACTACCATCAAGAAGGCATAGCAGGAGTGGAACATGTGCTTTGGACTCAAGATCCCTGTTCTGCACTTACTTTAGCCAGGAAAAATAGAGCTGTAACACTTTGCTGAGGTGGTCAGAGATGGTAAGAGAGAGCGAAAGACAGCAAATGTCAGTGGCCAAGAAATGAGAGCAACAGAGGCAACAGAACCAAAAGACCAGCATGAGACAGAGATGTGGGCTTCTCAGCCCACGGAGTAAGAAAGCTGAGTACTTTTGGGTAGGAGGCTTACTGGCAGAGTGGGGTGCTTCTCTGGGCACCTATTGGGAAAACTAATAGATCTTGTAACACTTGCCTGAGCAGACAATAGGCCAGGCTGAGACTATGGGCATGGGCTGAAGGGAGGTCTTGATCAAAGAATTGTATCCTGAGTGTTCCTGAATCTGAAGTGCAACCTGTTACTTCCCATATAAACCCTATAATTGGGAGTATTGTGTGTGAGCTCTGTGTAGCCATTGCAATGAATTACTGAACCCAGCAAAGTAGCGAGTGCTATAGCGGGAATTGTTAAGACCAGAATTGGTTAAAAAAAAATGGAGAGTGGCGGCATGTCTGTTCTCCACCTCATAGGAATCAGCCTTGGGATGTTGATGCTGATGTTGATTTTCTCTCCCCTTTGTAAAGTTAGAGTAGGTCACCAGATGCCTCCCCTACACCCTTTTTGCAGTATCCAACTTGATTTAATACATTATATATCTTTATTCAAACTTTTAAAAGCATAAACAAAGAAACAAACTCATTGCAATTGTGTTGATTCCAACTCATAGGGACTCCCATTGGATTTCCAAGGCTGTAAATCTTTACAGAAACAGACTGCTTTGTCTTTCTTCCATGGAGTGAGTGGTGGGTTTCAACTATCAACCTTTTGGTTAGCAGCCAAATGCCTTAACCACTACACCACCAGAGCACATATTAAAAAAAAGAAGTCATGGTTTTCCAGCCCACATTTTTTTTTTTCCTTTATCAAGGGTAAAATTATAAAATTTTCATTTAAAAAATGTAAGAATGAGGTGCCAAGTGTTATATTAGTTTTCTAGAACAGAGTGGCCTCTAATTACAATGAATGTGTATCGTCATAATATATTTAAATATTTTTATTATTCCTATCAGCTCTGATGGCATAGTGCCTAAGGCATTTGACTGCTAACCAGAAGGCTGGTGGTTCCAACCCATGAGCCACTCCTCAGAAGGAAGGTTGGACAATCTAATTCCATAGGGATACTGCCTTGGAAACTCAAGGATGGGTCACTATGAGTTGGAATCAACTCGGTGGCAGTGTTTGTTTGTTTGTTTGAATTTTTTTTTTAATCAACTGTAGCCAGGGATAAATATTGCAGGCCAAAAATAAACTGAACAATCAATTATCTTCAAAATTCCCCAGCCTTTGAATACAGAGCTATAACGATCCGACCCTAAAATAATACATTCATATCAAAAGTAGTCATCTTGGCAGCTCAGAGTTCTTTTGGAGCAGTCTCAAACTCAGAGAACTTTGTTCTTGAAAAGGAAATAAATTAAAAAACTGAACTAAACAGGTGGGCTTATTTGTGAACTATTATTATTTTAAGGAATTCTATTAGAACACATTACAAGGGTAGGCTTATAGGTTAAGAAGATGAGTTCATGAGACTGGACATGGGAGATGATTTTAACTATTAATTCATTAATAAACAAACCAAGAACTAATAGTCCTAGCTCAATTTAGGAAAATGGCTTATTTTATCGATATCTTGTGGATTCTTAGGCTATTATGAAAAGCCCTGCTTTCAAAGTGTTAACCATGACAGTGGAAGCTCATGGGTGTACTTCCCCTTTCTTGGATTCACTTGCATACTTGGGATTCTCTTCTCTCTCTTTCTCCCTCTCTCTTTTTGTTTTATTGAATGTGAACTCTACAAACACATGAATCCATAAATGCAATTTTGTATTCTGCCATTGTTGAGCAAAAACACTTGAGATTCACTTGTTAACATTCAGGGGAATCCCTTCAACTACATGTTGAAAATGGAGCTTATGCTGTGAATGCATATCATTCGCTGCTCTCTCCAAATCAGCCTTTCACCATGCAGTAAGCTCCCAAGTAGGATCCACACAAGCCTGCTTATGAGAAAACTTATGCTACTTTCTGCTCACATACAGATGGCCCTGGAGTGAATATGATGCAGTAATTCAAATTAGACTTGCACCTTTCGATCTGTTTATGAATGGTATTGCCTCCCCATGAGTGAATTAGAGCACTGTGGTTTCTGGGCAACAGTATTATTCTTACAAAATTTGTGCTGAATTAAAAATATATATCATCTAGGAAAGATATAAGAAATTCTAGCCCTCCAGCATTTATCTAGAGTAACTTTCAGTTTCACTGCACTTTTCAGTTATCTTCTCTGTAGATTTATTCTTCCTAACTATTGAAGAGGGGGATAAGCAGAGATCAAGTGAAGGTCATCAAAGTCGCAGATGACCTGGGGATCATCGTTGCTTCCCTGCTTAGATGTGCCAGCTCTAAAATGAGGAAACTCTCATTTTCTAAGGAAACAAGTTGACGTGGTTGGGTGGAACCTAGTTCTCAATCAGCAAAGTTTCCAAATGAATGATTTCCTTGTGGAATTGAAAATGAGTCAGCTTTTCTTTTCACTCTAAACTTGAGGGAAGCTTTGCACTGCAGTTAAAATGAGGGGGATTGGACTAGGTTGTTGAGGAAGGCAATGGAAATAGAATATAAAAAGAAACTTAAAAGCGTATGATATTGCAGGCACTGCAAAATACATTCTCCGTTCTTCTCAGGCATGAGGGCACTGGGCTGTCTTGGCATAATTTAGTTGGTCAAGAGGCTGGCAGTAGTAGGGTCTAAGGTAAAGTTTGAATGTAGAACTCTGGTTTCATCAGGGTAATGTTTTAGCCATCTGGGATCATTAGTCACAGATGGAATACATGGACTTGTAACGTGAAAAGAACCTGATGTTGTTAGTTGCCTTCAAGTGGGCTCCCGATCATGGTGACCTGATGTAAAACAGAATGAAATGTTATCTGGTCATGAGCCATCTTCATGATCATTGGTATGCTTGAGTCCATTGATGTGGTTTCCAACATAGGGAGCTAATCTAGCACTATATTGGAAAATATTCTATCGTAACTGATAGGGTTTTTCACAGCTAATTTTCAGAAATATATCTCCACTTCTTTCTTTCTAGTGTGTCTTCATCTAGAAAATCTGCTGAAACCTGTCTACCATGAGTGGCACTGCTTTTATTTGAAATACTAGTGTCATAACTTTCAGCATGATTGCAACATGCACAGTATGACAAACTGGAAGGTGTGTGGTGACAAGAAGAGTAGTAAGATATTTCTGGGAGATGTTTGGTAATTTTACTAATGACCAGGGGGCCCTATATCTTAGCCCCAGGTGTCACAGCTTAAGGCTTAGCTCCTCCAGTCTTCCTGGCACCTACCACCTGTCATTACTTCTTTCTGATCAGCTTACTCTGCATATAGGTCAACCTATCCACTCCCGTCAAGTCAATCCCAACTCATAGTGACCCTGGAGGACAGAGTAGAACTGCCCCATAGGATTTCTAAAGCTATAAATCTTTATAGAAGCAGACTGACTCTTCTTTCCACAGAGTGGCTGGTGGTTTCAAACTGCTGAGATTTTGATTAGCAGCCAAATGCTTTAACTGTTATGCCAACAGAGCTCCTTACAGAGGTTAACAAGGCAGTGATAATACAAGGCACCAGGAAATGAATGGCAAAAAATTAATAGATTCATTCATTCACTCAAGAAGAATTTATGGAATGTTTACCCAGTAACAGCACCTATGCTAAGTTGCTAGAAATAAAAATCAAGCAGAGTAACTGACCTCAGGAAATTCAGAGATCATTAATAAGGTGCAGTGACACAGAAGAGCACAGAATCTTAGGAAAGCACAAAGAAAGGGCTTCTCCCTTAGGCAAAGAAGATGTCAGGACTGGGCTGCATGCTTTATGTGGCACTTGAGTGGAATGGAGAGTGTTCTATGGGCAGGACATACATTTCCATGAGTACCTGGTTGGTATTAAATACCAACTTCATTTGAGTCTGGGTTCTATTATTAACAGGTATTCATTTGGGTCTCATGGTATAATAAAACTTCTACTAAAAACAACAAATGTTAGAATATATAATTGTGCATGAACTTGAGTATAGAAGAACCTTAATCTAATTAAGGAGGGGGAGACGTCTCATCATCCTTGCAGGAGACCCAGGTTCAACTATTTTCCAGTGCACCTCATGTGCAGCCACCATTCATCTGTCAGCAGAGCCTACATATTGCCATTATGCTGAACAGGTTTCAGTGGAGTTTGTAGAATAAAACAGTAAGAAAAAGGGCCTAGAGATCTACTTCTGATAAATCAGCTAATTAAAGCCCTGTGTATCATAATGGTCCAATCTACAACTGGTTATGAGATCATAGGATAGCATAAGACAGGGTACTGTTTTATTCTGTTGTGCATGGAGTTGCCATGAGTTAGGGGCCAACTCAATGGCAGCTAACAACAACAACGATACAAATGCAGCATATGCAAATAACAAAAACATATTGACTCAGATGTCAAAATATGACAACAAAATGGTGGAAAATGTTGATAAACACCCAAGTAAATTTCATTGTGGTTGAACTGTTTGCTTGACTGCTGATGTGGCATGGTAGAAATAGAATGTAAGCTGTGGAGTCAAACATTGGTTTCAATATCAGCCCCACCATTTATGGGAAAATGACCCACATGGAACCTCTGTTTCTGTGTTTATAGAGTGTAAAGGAAACCAAAACTAATAAACTCAAATAAATGAATACATACATGAATAAATAAACATAAAATGGAAATAGTAATATCTATCCTATGTACGTGGGAGCTCTGGTAGCATAGTGGCTAAGACACTTGCCTGCTAACCAGACGGCTGGTGGTTCAAACCCACCAGCCACTCCTCGGAAGGAAGGTTGGGCAATCCTACTTCCGTAGTGATACTGCCTCGGAAACCCAAGGAGGGGTCGCTATGAGTCGGGCCGACTCCACGGCACATAACAACAACAACAACATCCTATGTACGTATAAGAGTTAAATCAGATAGTATCTGCCATACAGTGGTTGTAACAGACTATTTTATTTTTAAGAAAACCCACTCTTGATTTCCTATTTTTTCATTTTTGAATACCACTGCTTTTCCCTAGTTGACCCTTGGAATTCAGAGGATGAAGAAGAAATATTAAAACTTCTGCAAAACAGGATTAAGCAATGAGACAAAGTCTTGTGAGAAAACTCTTGTCTTGAAAAAGGGATTATTTTGATTCCTTCATTCTCCTGCCTTTTCAACTTTCCCAGTATGTAGGAATGACACCACCAATCACCATCATTCATAGATGTAGCCAAGATATTGAAATTGGGAGGAACTCAGTCATGATATCTGAGAAGTATGGAGAAGTCATCCTTTTTCTAGCAATGGAGATGACAGGAAGAAGAATACATAAAGAGAGAGAAGTGAGAGATTGAGTGGGTACTTAATATTGCAGATTATGTGGAGAACAGAGATGTACTTATATTCTCACTTTACACTTAGGATTCTGGGAAAGGACTTCACATCTGTCTGCTTTAATACCAACTAGGGCATGGGAACATGCACTTGGAGGCCCAGTGTGTACCTGTGGAAAGTAAGCCCTGGGTTTTAGCTTTCCTAGGTTACCCTATGTGGGAGAAAAATGTGGCAATCTGCTTCTGTAAAGATTTATAACCTTGACAACCCAGTGGGGGTTGCTGTTAGTCAAAATAGACTCAGTGGCAGTGAGTTTGGTTTTTTGAAGATTAGCCTCAGGAAGGCATGGATGATTCATGATAGAAACCTCATCTTCCATAAGGGAGATCCAGGCTCAGTTCCTGGCAAATGTACCTCCTACCCATTTACCACCCATCTGTCATTATAGGCTTACCTGTGGCTATGATAATGAACAGGTTTCAGCGGTGCTTCAAGACAAAGATGAACGAGGAAGAAGGCCTGCCAATCTACTTTTGAAACTCAGCCAGTGGGAACCACACAGTGAGGTCTAAAGGGTGGTAGCATCTTGAGTGAAAACAGTGACCAGGATTCAGGGGTATGTAGCTAGTAGAAGCTAAGGTGAAGATCACTCAGAGTGCCATGTCCCCAGGAACTGACCAAGCTGGAAGAACAGACTGAGTTATTCCAAGCTCAGAATCTTCATATACAAATACCTTCAGGGCCAGCAATAAACTTGTGGACAAGGGGTTCCACTCCACACCCAATTCTTCTTATTCTACAAAGACCATGATCCATGCAAGCACACCTGCATATACCTAGAAGCCCTCTTTGTGAAAATAGCAATCTACTTCTCTTCTACTGAGAGGCTAAATACTTGTATTGAAGAAATAAATGATCTACTTAAATTAACTTTATCAGCAGTTTGTTATAAGAAACATTAAACACAGAGAAAAGTTGAAAGAACTTATAGTGAACACCCATATACATATTTTACTATACTTGCTTCACTGCATATACAGCCACTGGCTCCATGGGTGGCACAAAGTGTTATGTGCTATGCTACTAATTGGATGGTTGGTGCTTTGAATCTACCCAGAGGCACCTCAGAAAAAAATGTGGCAATCTGTTTCCAAAAGTTCAGAGCCATGAAAACCCGATAGAGCACAGTTCTATTCTAACATACATGGTGTTGCCATGAGTCATAACTGACCTGACAGCAACTGGCGTGGTTTTTGGTTTAGCCATCTATCTATCCTACTATCTGCCCATCAGTCTTATTCTTTACACATTTCAAAGTTAAGTTGAAGACTGCCCCTCAATACAAAAAAAAAAAAAAAAAAACCACTGGTGTAGAGTCAATTTTTAGTGATCCAATAGGACAGAGTAGAACTGCCCCATATGGTTTCCATAGCTGTAATCTTTAAGGAAGCTTACTATCACAACTTTCCCCCATGGAATAGATATGTGGCTTCACACTACCAGCCTTTCATTTAGTGGTGGGCTCCTTCCCTCAATACTTCCCCCTAAAGATGTATACGTGTATCATTAACTAGAGTTTTATATCTGTTTACAGTCCTTTTTTCCATTTGAGATAAAATTTACATACAATGAAATGCATAAATCTTAAATGTACCATTCAAATGAATTGTAACAAGTGCAAAAACCCACATAATCCAAATCCAATTCTCCTTATTCTACAAAGACCATGATCCATGCAACCACACCTGCATACACTTAGAAGCCTGCTTTGCGAGAAAAGCAATCTGCTCCTCTTCTACTGAGAGGCTAAATATTTTTGTTGATGAGATAAATGATCTATCAACATTTTTTTGTAAGAAACATTACATACAAACCTCTATCGAGATACAAGACATTACTATCATCTCAAGAAGTTCCTTCATGCTCCTTCTCAGTAAATCCTCATTCTTACTTCCCTCTCCCCAGAGGCAAGCACTATTTTTAAATTTTCTGGCATAGGTTAATTTTGTCTCTTTTAGAATTTTGTATAAATTGAACCATACCATGTGAGGTCTTTTTTTTTATCTGGCTTGTTTCATTCAGCATAATGGTTCTGAGATTCTTCTATTGTTGTATGCATCAGTAGTTTCTTTTTACTGCTGAATAATAGTACTCCAATGCAGGATGTACATATCTCAGGTGTTTATATTGCATGCCACAGTTGTTTATTATATTCTCTGGTCAGTGGACAACTGGGCTGTCAGAATAAGTCTAGAATTTAAATTAGGATCTGGGATAAAATCTAATTCTGATTAGTATTAAATGCTCAAGAAAAAGTCTAGTTTGGCTATACCCAAAGTAAATGAGTCATATTTTTTCTGAGCATCCAAGCTGAAGTATGCTTACATTTTTTAACACTACTACATAGGCTGTCACTGAATGAGAGCTAGGATTTTACTGTAATTATTTCTCTCATTAAAAGGTGCATAAGTGGGTGGTATACTTGTCATTATCATAACCATTGGGCTTGCAGGATGAATGCACATTCTCTGGGTTGGGTCATATCATGCCATGGTTTCATAGGGAAGAAGTTCAAGGTGAAGGAGAGGTACTTCACCAGCTCTTGCTGTATTAACCCCAGCCCCTTTTTCCCTCTCATCAAAATGAAGTTCAACCACAACGATACCCTTGTTTAAAATGACTCACTTTCTCGAAGTGAAGATTTGAGAGTCAAATACAGTGAAAAACAAAGAAGAGTGGTTTGCAGTTCACAGTAGCAGTACTTGACAAACTTCACCATAAAGGTGAATAAAAGAAAATGTGATAAGCGCATTTATTTGATGGGTTAGAACCTTATAGTCTCTCACTCGACTAAAAGAATGTAAGGACATATTGAGTTATTTTATGGTTAATTTCATTAATTCATTGTTTGCTTAATCAGCAAATACATGTGTTAAAATATTTCTTAAAAATGAAATTGTAACTAAGATCAGCTTTCAGTGGAAAGAGTTCCACAGTTACCATTTTGGGTTTGGGGGAGTAGCTTTGACTTTGTTCTGTTTCTGTCAGAAATTGCAGTTATGCTAAACTGAATATCTGATAATCAAATTACAAAAGAACATTTTAGTACTTTGTTCTGATCAGTTCCTAAAATGTCATTAGACAAAACAGAGGACTAGAGATGGAAAAAGGAGCCCTGGTGGTATAGTGCCTAAGGCATTTGACTGCTAACCAGAAGGTTGACAGTTCAAACCCACCAGCCACTCTGTGGAAGGAAGACCAGACAAACCCAATGGGGGTCGCTATGAGTTGGAATCGTCTCAATAACAGTGGGTGGTTTTTTTTTTTTTTTTTTGAGATGAGGAAGGTGGTATGCAGAAAAGCCCACATTTAATTTATATGTTGCTAGAAGAAAACAGTTCCTAATGTATCCTGGGGTCATAGTTTCTGATAGGACTTTCATTATTCAGTAGGTCAAAGTCCTCAGGGCCCAAATTGTATTCTCTGATTGTAAAGAAAGCTTCCAGTACTATCAGGCCCTGATTGATAGGGTGATTTCTTGCCATGAAAGCTTTCAGGATACCACTGTCTTTGAACATTTCCTCCCAGAGGAATCTTGCTATGTTGGATGCAGAACTAATAACAAGTGCCCCACTGATGTGTACTTTAAATGGGGGTCTTGGGAGGAAGGTGGACTCCAGGGGCACTGGGAAGCCTTAGATGCTATGACTTGCTACTCCCACTCTGTATTATTATTTATCTCTTGCATTATTACTTAATTTCCTAATTCTCTAACTTTAAGTTAATGCTCTTTTTAAGCAGAAGCTACATCTTTAAACTTCCACCAGAGGAAATTCTAGAATTTATTCATTAAATGATAATTATGTTATAAAATGGGATCTATTTTTTAAAAAAAGAAAATTATTGCATTTATATCCATTACCTGAAACATAGTGCTTGTATTTTATTTCTTTTCTTTGATTTTTTGGGGATTCAATTTTTTTTTTTTTTAATTTCACCTAATTGAACTTCTTACATATCATTAACTGTAATCATGGTCTGTTTATTTTGGTTATGACAGCTTCTTGACCAGTCTTTAGGGAAAGGATTTTATCTCAGGTGGCAAAAACAAAAAAACAGAACAACAACAAAAAAAAATCCTGTAAGTCATTGATTAAGGTCAATGTTTAAGGATAAATTTTACTAACTATTAAAAAAAAAGCAAAAATCCAGCTCTAACCACATCTGAACTGGAGGGAGGCATTGGCTTATGTTTAGTCACATTTGGGAAACAGATGGTACAGCCATTCTGTGTTCAGACTGGTAATGCAAACTCTCATACATCAGCTATCAAAATAATAAAGTAAAATTTCATTGGGATCAGCTGCCAGTAGATGATGCTTTACAGTCTTTGATTTTTGGGAAAAAGAAAAGTTTGCTAAATGAGAATTAAAAAAAGATGTCATCTGGGAATAAATAATAGGATATTCTCATCAGGTTCAAGATACTTTTACTGTGACCACATTCATAAAGGTTATGAAAAGAAGCAACAACTTAATTTTTTATCAAGGGTTAGGATGGGTCCCTGCCACTCTGTTACAAGCTGTATACTGAAAATGTAATTGGTTTTAATTAATCATGCAGTAGTGCCAGAAAAGTGTTCATAGTATTACAAAGGGTGCTGGGCCTGCTTGAGACCCCGTTTGAACAACTTCCTGTCCACCCCCTCTTTTTCCATTTTTTCTTCTTTTTTGAAGTATAAAGCCAAGAAAAATGGAGAAAAGGTGAAAAGATGTTTTTCTTTTTGATCCAGCAACTGGCGCATAGAACTTTTAATTACACAGAAGAGATACTTCAACAAGATATTCTGTACTGAGACAGAATCATATTTTAACTTAATGAAAGAAAAGGAAAAAGCAAGATATTACTTTAACTGACTTCTAACGATTGGGTCATGTCTAAGCCAGGTATTTATAAGTGAATGAAATAAGAAAGACCTTCGGCCTCTGTCCTAAGGTGGGAAAAAAGTAGACTAATATTTCAGAAAGAAAGGCTAGTCATTCACCATTATCATTACTTGCCTTCTTTAGAGTAGATAAGGAGAACATTATGGGAATTCTAGTACTACTCAAGAGATTATCTCTATTTATATAAAATGAAATAGAGAATTAGAAGTTGACTTTGATCACTTACTATTTTAGAATTTGTGACTTCAGATCTATTTTCACACATAAGCTTAGTTTGTCTCCACCAGCTCTTCTGGTCTCCCCAGGTCAGGGCTTAGCTTCCAAAAGGTGCTCACCAAACTTATTCATTAGAAGTTAAAACACTTATTCATTTTAAATATTCTCTCTGAATGTAAATAAAATCTTGTTGAAAGAGGCTGCTGTTGTTAGAGTCAGTAAAAAGGGTTTAGTCCTCATTTTCTATCCAGGTAACTATGATCCCTTAAGTAAGACACTTGACCTCTCTGTGCCTCAGCTTTCTCACCTACCAAATAGACATAATGATATTTTAAAAGCACATTATAATGATTAATAGATGAGAGATTTCTTTGACAAGTTAAATATACTATTCAAGTTTGAGTTATTATCATTAATAACATAAACTTTGTGAAATATATAAGGAGTGCATTCTGCTTTCCAGGATGAAGGCATGAAGAGGTGGCTGGAATGAGCACTCATGTCCAGGGCTTCTCTGGTTTTCTTGAAAGCCTAAGTAGATCCTTTATGAAGGCATAAATTCACCATTAATAATCCAAGTTTGGACTGGTCCATTTCACCTGCAGTTTCTTTACTCTGTTGCTAAATAGCTCTGTATCATATCAAAAAGTTTGGCAATTTAAACTATACTACCTTGGCCATTGTAATGGTCCTGCCACTTGAGGGGATTCATATGCCTTTTGGGGCCTTTAATTTACCATGCTTAGAGCCCTTATAAGTGAGAGAAACTTGATCACCATGCTTTTTTTCATGACTCTCAAACTAATATTGTACTGAGTCACTGAAATATAGACTTCAGGATGGAAATGGATGAGACAACTAACTCGGATTCTGGGCAAGAGTGCCCTGTGTTCTGTGCCTTCAGTTCAGGGCTCCTGCTTTCAAAGGTCTGATCCATGAATCCTCATGGATGGATGCAAAGACAAAGTCATTCCAACACAGTCTGAATATGCATAGTGAATGCCTGGCATAGAATAAGTACTTACTACTTTTTAAAATGACATAACAAAGGATTCACGTAATAGTGTCTATTGAATACTGTCTTTATCCATAACTGAGAAAGATATATGAGAAATACATGACATGTTCCTGTACGAAATGGTATAATTTACTTACAAAGACAAGATGTGCACGTATGAAATGTTCTCTCATTACAGTGTGTTTTGATTTCCTAGCACTTCTCTGTCAAGAATATGTCACAAATGGGATGACTTTAACAGACAGGAGTTTACTCTTACAATTTTTGGAGGCTAGAAGTCCAAGTTCAATGTGCCAAGCTCTAGGGGCTGTGTGAAAGCCCCTTGACCTTGGGCTTTAACTCTGCTTCTTGCTCCTGAGTCACTGAAGCTAGAGGCATCTCTTTACTCAGGCAGCTACTGGCTGCTGAGGTTAACAAACACAAGGTCGATAAACAAAATGGCACAGTCCCACTGTTACCAAACAACATGGCAAGCCATTGATTCTAGTCCATTGAAAGTCCCCAGGTTGGCAGAGAAAGTCCCCAGGTTGGCAGAGCATGGCAGGCTGCTGAACAATGACATGCAGGTTTCAAGCATCCCATAAGCTAGAGACCAGTCCTAAAGCTGCCTCTTATATATGGGAAGCAGACCACATGCCTAAAACACCTACTCAGCTGCTTGTGGTAGATCCCACCATGGAGTTAATTGCCAGTCTCATCCTGAGGAATAACTACCACCAGCTTCCCAGCCACTCAACCAGGCCCAGCCAAGTTGACACACAACCTTAACTACCACACAGTGAAAGGTGTTAAAGTGATAGAATGAATAATACAAAGTACAAGGACTGTAAGAATTCAAAGTGGGAGATGAATGAAGTCTCAGGATGTGATACTTGAGGTGGGTTTGAAAAATCAATGGGCAATGAGAAGATGAAAAGAGTTGGCCTTTCAAGAAGTAGTAAAAGTGTGAGCAAATGTCTGGAAATGGAAATCAGTGTTTGCTTTATTCTTTACTTTTAGGAAATGGGAAGCCACTGGATGTTTGTATTAAAAGTGAAGCAAGATTATAACATATCTATTGTAACCTACAGAAATACTCATAAATAATACAAAGATGGATGCATAAAGATGTTTATAGTTTGACATAGCAAAAAAAATTAAAATGATTAAATTCTTTCTATAAGGGAATATTTTAAATATTTGATAATGGATTCACACCACGGAATGCTTGGTAGCAGTTGAAAAGAATTAAGGAAATCTCTGTATGCTGATGTGAAAAAACCACTATAGAAAGACATGGCAGTTTTTGAGTAGAGAGAATGCATCCATGTAATTTTTGTTAACTTTGAAAATTGATTTTAAAAAATCAAAGTGGTGTTTCAGGAAGATTAATGTTGTGACCTCATGTCAAAGAAAAAGAAAACAATTGAAAGGGATGAAGGATGCTGGAGACATGTGCATGCATACTGATGTAGGAGACCATGGATAGGGACACAAGTAGTAAAGAGAAAGAGAAGGGAAACCAGAAATATTCTAGAGAATGATTTGAAAGGGCTTCATGGTATATTCTTAAAATGGAAGAAAAAAGAGAAAGAAGAGAAAAGGGACTTCTGGGTTTAAGCTTGGCAAAGAAACACTGAAGAATTATGTTTGCTAATTGAATAAGCCCTAAAAGGGAACCTTAAAGAAAGTTTTCATTTTTTCCCCCTCAGGATGGAAGAAACAGTGCGAAATCTCTTGCAGAGTCAAGGACCTCCAGAGCAGAAAAAAGAAGAAACTGTTAATATAATGGTCTATCAGGTATAGCATGTTCCTTACTCTCAGCCAAGTACTGGTTGGCTTGTTTTACATGTAGTTCTCTAGTTCTGTTCTTTCTGGCCTAAAGATAAATAAAGAAGGGGCAAATGTGGTCTGAACCAGGGCTTCAAACTGGTTCTTCCCAGTTCAGTCATGGCCGATGAAGCGAAACTGAAATGGGCCCAAATTTATAAAATGTGAATGTACTGAAAAGATAAGCAGAACAGGAAAAATTATGGACTACACCCTGCTAGAAACTTAATCTCCCTCTTAGAAAACAAGAGCAGCTTGTGCATTGCTTAGCAACCAAATCTCCTGACCAGCAGTGGCCAAAACAGGAGTACATGGCTCAAAGATGGCCACAATCTCACTGCTTTGAATGTGTGTTGCTCTCCACAGTCCTGGCAGTAATCCAGTCTCCCACATCAGGCTCCTGAAAGGGCTTACTGTGCTGCTTCCAAGTCTACCAATCCAGGGCTTCAGTGACTTTAATTTTTCCCCTTCCAGTAATCATTCCAATACACTCACGTTTACGAGTTCAATTCTGTTCCAATATCACTGCATCGGCACGACTGAACTGGTTCACACCACTTTGAAGCCCTGGTCCAAACCATTCAGTCACCACTATTTTAGGGAATCGTACAATTTTATGTAACTCATTCTTTTATGAACTTCTGCTGTGGAAGAAGAGGGCAGTTGTGGTTCGGTGGTAGAATTCTCACCTTCCATGCAAGAGACCTGGGTTTCCTTCCAAGCCAGTGCACCTCATGTGCAGCTTCAGTGGAAACTATGTTGGTATAATGCTGGAGAGGTTTATACAGAGTGCTAAAGGGACAGGAGGCAGCATCTTCTGACCTTCGCTAATTCCGCAAGAATCAGCATCTGCAGCCCAATGCCTGCTCCTATAAAGCCAGACATGCCACTACCCTCTAGCTCTCTTACCTTGACACCAACTGTTCCTTCTGTGGCACCCACCAACTCTCTTCTGGGTTCAATAATTTGCTGCAGTGGCGACACAGAACTCACAGATTATGGAGTTTATTAGGGAAGCAACAGGCTATAGTTCAAGTTCAGGAATGCACTCACTCTCAGCCAGCTGTCTCTCAGCCGACAGTCTCAGTGTCTCTCAGTAGCACATCTCTCTCTCAGCAGGGCATGTCTCTCACATCTCTCTCTCAGTAGGATGTCTCTCTCATGTCTCCCAGCAGTGCATTTCTCTCAGCGGCAACTCTTTCTCAGCTGTCAGTCAGAGAGACTTTGTCTGCCTCTAGGAGGGCTCAATTTAAGCCTGGCAGAGTAGCAAAACTAACCAATTCCAACATTACAATTCTATACATCTGAGAGAGAGCAAACTTCCCAGAAGATTGCTTTATGTTGCTCCACCAGGTGGATAACTTTAACAATCAGCTACTCAGTTGCTCATGCAAAGTGGGAGTTATCAAAGACTATGACTAGAAAAGCCATACCATGTAATTTGCTATATCTCACAGAGCTTCCAGACTAAGATGGACTAGGAAGAAAGTCTTTATGATCTACTTTGAAAAATCAGCCAGTTAAAACCCTACGGATCACAAAGGTTTGATCCCATTGTGCACAGAGTCACCATGAGCTAAGGGCAAACTTGATGACTATAGGTAGCAACAACAACAATGTGAAAAAGATCGTAGGAAACTGTGAGAAAGAAATTTATAGTGAAACAGAGACCCATAAAAATGTTGCAATGCTGTATGGTAAGGACTGTAAGACAGGTGTCTATAACCTTCTTCAGGAGCACATGTTGCTGTTGTTGTTGTTATGTGCTGTGGAGTCAGACTCGACTCATAGCGACCCCTCTTTGGGTTTCTGAGGTGGTATCACTATGGAAGTAGATTGCCCAGCCTTCCTTCCAAGGAGTGTCTGGTTAGCAGTCAAGTGCCTTAGGCACTACACTTCCAGGGAGCACATATTAGAGTGTTACACATCCTGTCTAAGGAGTTGAGAAATACTTATCCAAGCAGTGACATTTGAGGTTCATCTGAGCATGGGGAATAAGGGGAAAGGTGTTCCAGATAGAAGGAAGCCTAGATAAAGGCCCAGTGGTATGATATTTCATTGCAGGTTTGTAGAGGATGAGAAGCTCAGGGTAACTGAGTTGTAAGAAATAAAAAATGTGACTGTGATATTGAGGATGCATGGGAAATCAGGTAAGGTTGGGGCTTGTATATGGTGCTCATGGGTCTGGCCTTGCACTTTGGGCTGTATGGAGTCCAAAGAGGTCAAAGTGAACAAGGGTTCAGTGAAGTAACAATTCCACTTCTGATAGCACACATCCCCTTGTCCTTTATCATTAGCAAAGTAGCTAGACTAAGAAGAAGGACATGACTCAAGTTGGTGGCACAAATATGAAGGCTTGAGCAGAATTGGAATAGGAAATATTTCAGAAGTAAAAAAGACAGTCCTTATAGATCAATGTCCGCCCTCCACGGAAGGAAGGTTGGGCAATCCTACTTCCGTAGTGATACTGCCTCGGAAACCCAAGGAGGGGTCGCTATGAGTCGGGGCCGACTCGACGGCACGTAACAACAACAACATAGATCAATGTAGGTCTTTTAATGAAAATCCCTTAAAATCACAAATAGATACCCAGTATTCTTTGCAGTAGATAGAAAGCTAAAAAGCTTCAGAAGGAAAAGGAAGGTAGGAATTTGAGGTAATCATTGAAAAGCCCTAGGTTTTCTGGCTAAAAAATAAGTGGGTTTAGGAGGGGCAGGCATAGCAAGCCAGCCAGTAAAGATAAATATCTCACATTCATGAGTTCTGTGTTTGTTTCAGTGCTCTGCAACCCAACTTGTATATGATGTGGATTGAGAGAGTCTTATAAAAATCAAAATATCTTATGAAATTTCAAAATGGAGACATATTTAGCCTTAAGAAGGCTATATCCCAAATGGTTGACTCTTGAAACATAATAGTGGCTGCCTTATGAAGATATAGACAACTCTTTTCCATCCTCAATTACAGCCATTCAAGGAGTTGGCTTAAGTTACCTCAGAGTGAGCTCCATAAAGACATTAGAATAATGAGTCACATCCATTTCTGGAGAAAGTGTTTAGTTTCTTCTTGAGGGGTGTGTTGGGGTGGGGGGTCTTTACAGCATGTTCAGGTGTTCCTGATGAGCTAGTGGTGGTTGCCTAAGGTTAAGATATGAATTGTAGGTCCCTCTAGTTCAGGCTCTCCTTTATATTATCTGCTTGACTGCTAATCAGAAGGCTGGCAGTTCAAACCCACCAGCCATTCTTTGAAAGGAAGTTTGGGCAATCTACTTCCGTAGCAATACCGCCTTGGAAACTCGAGGAGGGGTCACTATGAGTCTAATCGACTTGACAGAAGTGATTTTGTTTTAATTAATCTGCAACAGCTCCCCTCCCACTTCCTCCCCTTTGGCTGGAAGCCACAGGGTTCAATTCCAGACCTGAAGGGCAACTAGGAGCCATAGTTTCAGTGGTTCCATCAGGCTCTATCAGGCCATCAAACCTGGTCCTTTTTTTTTTTTTTTTAAATGATTTTGAGTTTTGTTCCACATTGTTCTCCACTCTATCCATCATCTCCTACAGAGATCCCCCTCCGAGTGGTTGACAGTGGTAGCCAGGCACTGAGTTTGGGTTCTTTTTAATAGAAAGTTGCAGTTGTAAGTAGAAATGGGACTTGATTCTTTGCTACTTAAAGAGTCATATACATTTGAAACATGAGTCATTTGGTCTCTTCCCAGGTAACAGGGACTTCGCTAGGATTAAGTAATTCAGCATTGGTTTTGAACTTTTCCCAATGTCTTCATTGTGCTTCATTTCATCTAGTTTCTTGCCTTCTTTGAACATTCTAGCCTAATGTTTCCAGAAACTGCTCTCTAAATCTATGGAGTAGACATTTAACACTATCATCAGAATTCATTTGGTAAAACTGGAAGCTACTTGAAAAAGCAGATACACTTTTAAAAATGTGCTTCAAGCCTATTTCCTCTCCATAACCCAGTGTATTAGTTTTAAAAAATTTGATCTTCCCTCTAGGAAGAAGACAGTTATTATCTTGACTTAATGCTTTATAGAGTAGATTTTTTTCAGTCATTGCTCTAATTGGCCTTGGGCTCCTTATCTGTAAAATGGGAGAGGGACATGGGCTAAATGACTCATAGAAGTGATTTACACAGTCAGCTAATGTTGATTAACTTCTGGTATGTACTAGGCACAAACCTAGTGTTTTAGGGATTCCAGAAATGAGAACAGAAAGAAGGGAAATAGAGGTATTGCTGGGCAACCCTGGGTTGCAGGGAGGTCTCCTTCATGCCACAAATTCTAGTATTCTAAATATGGCTAAAGGAGCTCTAGTAGCATAGTGCCTAAGGCACTTGACTGCTAACCAGGAGGCTGGCGGTTCAAACCCACCAGCCACTCCTCGGAAGGAAGGTTGGGCGATCCTACTTCTGTAGTGATAACTGCCTTGGAAACCCAAGGAGGGGTCTCTAGGAGTCGGGGCCGACTCGATGGCAAATAACAACAACAACAACAACAAATATGGCTAAAGAGGCCTGGTGGTGCAGTAGTTAAACTCTTACTGCTAACTGAAAAGCCGGTGATTTGATAGGAGAAAGATGTGGCAGTCTGCTTCCATAAAGATTCACAGCTTTAGAAACCTTCTGGGGAAGTTCTACTCTGTCATTATAAGTCAGAATTTATTTGATGACCATATACTGTATTTGGTTTTGTTTTTAAATGTGGCTATTAGTGCCAAAATATGTTTTTCATGATGATAGTAGTGGAGCATATAGTTAACACATTCCTGAAGCATATAGTTAACACATTTCTGAAGCATATAGTTAACACATTACTGAAGCCAAAGTTTCAGTTTTGGGTAAGAGCTGTGAAATTTTACTACTTTATAATATACAGTGTCATTAGCACACCAAAAATGATGTGGGGGTGGTGTCTGACCTGTAACTTCACAAGATGACAGGAGGATCCAGAACAACATCAACAGCCCAAGGCTGATTCCTATGAGGCAGAGGACAGACATGCCACAATCCTCTAACCCTTTTACCAGTTCTGACACTAACTGTCCTTCCGATAACACTCTCTATTTCTCTCCCAGGCTTGCTAACTCATTGCAGTGGTCACACAGAACTCACAGACAATGCTCATGATTATGGGGTTTATTAGGGAAGTAATGGGTTACCATTCAGGGTCTAAAACAAGTCAGGATACAGTTCTTCAGTCAGGACAGCTTTTTCTCAGCTGTGCTGCGGGCTCACTTATGTCTGGTCTCATCCTCTACCCTGCTTCCGTCAGTGTTACAAAGCTCTTTTAGCTCCACCCTTAGATGCCCTGAGAGGCTTTCTCACTCCTGGGGCTGGGAAGCTCCCCACTCTGTCTCATGCCAGTCTCAGTTCTGCTGTCTGTCTCATTTCTTTCTGCTTCCTGGGTCAAGGAGTTGCAGTTCAGGTATCTCCAGTCCAAAGGATGCAATTCACTCCTGGATCTTCTTTCCTGATAGTAGAGAGATACCTCTTTCTGCCTCTGGGGTGGCTCATTTTAAGCCTAACAAAATGGGAAAACTGACTAATTCTCCTATGTTAACATTCTATATACCTTATTTCCATGGCCCTACCCCCACAAAGTTGCTGTGTACCTTATTTACATTCTTAACAAGCTACCCAATTCCTTTTGTGGGCCACAGTCACCATACATTTGCATAGTGCCACCCAGTCATTTGTTGGGAGTCACAAAGACCAAGGCTAAAAGAGCCATTTAAGGAATTCACTGTAGTATAACAACTGACTTAAATTTTCCAAATTAAAATATTTCCCTGAAAGGATCCAGAGGCTCACGTGAAGCATAGGCCAATGTGAAAGCTAGACTTATTTTCATTTTCTGTCATGAAATTGTTCTGTGGCTTTTATCATAGAGCTAATGTAATAATAGCAGAGTAATAGCTTTCTGGGTGCCAGGCCCATGCTAATTGCTTTGCATGAATTAAAGGGTGGTCGTATTTTGTTCAAGGGGTGTGTTTCTGCACACCTCTCATAATTTGTCCTTTTTATGATTTATAACTTGTATAATTCAATGTGTGTTCTTTCAAAGGATGGTGTGCATTTCTGTTCAGCAGCCAAAGTAGCTCCACCATTGGACAATCAGTTGTTTACAGCTCATCAGCTTTGCCATTATGCAATCATTAACTTTTTGTAATTTGATAAATTTGCATTATTTCAAGGTTTTTTTTTTTTTTCACAAGAAAGGACATAAAGTAACTTTTTTTTTTCTTTTTTTAATTGTGATTGGGGTGAAGGTTTACAGAGCAAATTTACTTTCCATACAGTGGTTCACGTATACTTTGTCTCATGACATTGACCACAGTTTACCACAATTCAACAGCTCCCCTCTCACTTCCTCCCTATAGTTACCTCTTCCCAGTGTCCACCCCTCCATGTACTCCTGCCCCCTGAGCTGTCTCCCTGTGCATAAGCAGCCCTTCCTTCTCCCATGATGGTTCTCTCCAAAGAGTGTATCTACTTGAGGTAAATGTTCAACTTTTATGCCTGTCTTTTGTTTGTCTGGAAACCACAGGTGTGGGTTCAATTCCAGATCTGAAGGGCAGCTAGGGGCCATAGTCTCAGTGGTTCCACCAGGCTCTATTGGAT
>NW_006921591.1:3383144-3405995 GCF_000298275.1 Orycteropus afer afer
CTGTGGCTGTATAGTAGGTTTTGAGATCTGGCAATGTGAGACCTCCTACTTTGTTTTTCATCTTCAGTAGTGCTTTGCTTATCCGAGGTCTCCATAAAGTAACATTTTTATATTATCATGATTTCAAATATGCTTAGCTTAGAGTCCCATAAAATGTGACTATAGTCCATTGAGTCTTCACAACTCTGTGCGGGAGGTACTGTTGCTATCCCCATTGTAGAGCTGTGGATATAGGCTAATAGAGGTAAGTACTAGCTCAGGAACACACAGCCAGAAAGTACCCCAGAAGGGGTTCAAATCCTATTTCTTCTGACTCCTCAGCCTCAGCTATTCACTGAGCAAGTCTGCAGAGATTAAATGATTGGCCTAAAATTAACCAGCCAATTATTACTTAGGTCAGAACCTGAAATTTTCCACTTTCTACCTAGAGCTGTCACCATTTGTTCATCCATTCATTCATTCACTCATCCATTCATTAAAATAATAATTATGTATATACTTGGTTATCTAAGTGTATTTGTTTTTTCTTGGTCCTTGTTAGTAGACTGAAATGTCTTCTCCCAAAAATATGTGTTTCATTTTCATTTTACTTAAAAGTACAGTTCATTACAGCAAAAAGGGTAAACATGAGAAGACACATTGGGCAAGGTTTCAGAGGGCTCCTGGCCTGGAACTTCCATGTCCCTGGGATGCACACCCTTCCTAGAACAGTTGTTTTCATCAACCAGGAAGCTCATGGGAGCCTCCATGTTCAGGGCTCTCAGCCTCCCAGCATGGCCATGACTGATTCTATCATGCCTTTTGAGGTTAGACAAAGTAAAGCATGACTTTGTCTGGTCTGACCCCTCTCTGTAACCTCAGGTGTGGTCTGGCTGGAAAGAACTGATAACAAAGGCCAAATTGCTATACACAAGGTGATTCCACACTTGGCAAGTATCTTTTTCTTTCTTTCTTTTTCTTTTTTTTAATAACTTTTTATTGTGATTTGCATGAAAGTTTACAGAGCAAATGGGTTTTCCATTCAAAAATTCATACATAACTGTGTTTTGTAGCATTGATTGCAATGCCCACAAAGTAACAGTACTCTTCCTACTTCCTCCCCGTGTTTACCATTTCCATTCATCTTTCTTTCCTATCGCTTCCTGCCTTCTGAGCTTTATCCCTGAGTAAATGCTGCCCTTTTGATTTTGTTGGTTATTGTCACAAGGAGAGCATAACTCCATAGTGCTATTGTTTATTATAAAACCTATCTACTGTTTGGCTCAAAGTTGAGCCACAGGGGTGAGTTCATTTACAGTTTGAAGGATGGCCAATGTCCATAGTCTTGGGGGGTTCCACAAGTCTCTTTTAGACCAATAAGCCTATTTTTATTATGATTATTATCTAGAGTCTTGTTCTACATTTTTCTTATACTCTGTCCAGGATCTCCTACTGTGATTCCTTTCAGAGCACTCATCAGTGATACATGGGCACCGTCTAGTTGTTCTGGTTTCATGGTCGTGGAGGCTGGGGTTCACATGAGCTGTTAATCCTTTGGACTGATTTTTCCTTTGGGACAAGAGAGACCAGTAGTTGCACCTTAGGTGACCACTCACAAGCTTTTAAAATCTTAGTCACTACTCACCAAAGTAGATTGTAGAACATTGTCTTTGTGTCCTGTGTTACTCTAATTAACCTTGATGTCCCCCAAGACTATGATCCTGAGCCCCTGAACCCAATGACTCATACCCTCAAGGTATTTGGTTATAGCTAAGAAGTTTCAATAACTTTGTCTCTTATATGCTGTCACTATTTTTGTGGCTATATTTGCAGCACATATAAATACATATGTAGAAATGTCATCTGAAACATATATTTGTGGGTATAGTCCCACTTGCCTTCCCATACCTGTTCAGCTTGCATGTATGTCTATGCAACCACTTTCAGATTATTGTTATTACTGTTATTGCAAGATTGTATGTGTAATAGTATTTGCATTTAATTATTGGCTCCTGCCAATGTCTTTCATTGCCTAGATCATTTTGTGCTGACCTCTCCCTTACTGTATATTGTCTTTCCCTTCACCCAGTTTAATATGTATCTCCCTCTAGCTAGTGATTTACCCTCCCTTCCCTTCCCACCCCTGAAAACCTTCAAAGAATGTTTCTTTCTGTGTATTAACCTTTTCTTGACTATTTACAGTAGTGGTGTCATACCATGTTTATCCTTTTGAGATTAACTAATTTCACTCAGCATAATGTTCTCTAGGTTCATCCATGTTGTGAGGTATTAGACAGATTCATCATTATTCTTAAATGTTGTTTAGTATTGCATTGTATATATATTTTCCATAGTTTGTCTATCCATTCTTCTGTTGATGGGCACTTAGATTGTTTCCATGTTTTTGCTATTATGAATAATACTATGATAAACATGGGTGTACATATATATCTGTTCATGTTATGGCTATTATTTATCTAGGATACATCCACAGTAGTGGAATTGCTGGATTATATGGTACTTTTATTTCCAGATTTTTAAGGAAGCACCATACCATTTTTTACAATGGTTGTACGTTTTTACCGTCCCACCTGCAGTGTATGAGGGTTCCAGTGTCTCCACACCTTTGCTAGCATTTGTTTTCTGTTTATTGACTTTGTTATTAATGCTGGCGTGAGATGATACCTTGTTGTTTTGATTTGCATCTTTGTAATGACTAATGAACACAAACATTTCTTCCCCTTTGTGCCTACCTGTCTTCTTTGGTAATGTGTCTGTTCATGTCCTCTGCCCATTTTTAATTGAATTGTTTGTCTTTTTGTTGTTGAGGTGTTGAAGTTTTCTATAAATTTTAGAGATTAGTTCCATGTCAGATATATCATCGCCAAAATTTTCCCCCAGTTTGTACATTTTTTTAGTCTTTTAATAAAGTGTTTTGATGCACATAAAAGTTTAATTTTTAGGATATCCCAGTTGTCTATTTTGTCTTTCTGTTTGTGCATTTTCAGTTATGTTTGATAGTGTATTTGTGCAATCTATTAGAGCCCCTATGTTTGCCTCTGTTTTTTCTTTGATGATCTTTATAATTGCAGATTTTACACTTAGGACTTTGATGAATCCTAATTTAGTTTTTGTATATGGTGAGAGATTTCTTTCCTCTTTCATTTTTCTGCAAATAGATAGCCAGTTTTGCCAAAATTAGTTGTTAAAAGTAACAGAAATTGGTCTATGTCTGTCGTAGTACCAATACCAGGCTGTTTTGACTACCATGACTGTATATTAGGTTTTGAGATTGGGGCGTGTGACACTTCCTACTTTGATCATCTTCTTCAGTAGTGATTTGCTTATCCAGAGCCTCTTTCTTATTTCTCTAGTTGTTGTTGTTGTTGTTGTTGTTATGTGCTGTTGAGTCAGACCTGACTCACAGTGACGCCTCCTTGGGTTTCCAAGGCAGTATCACTATGGAAGTAGATTTCCCCATCTTCCTTCCGAGGAGTGGCTGGTGGGTTTGAACCGCCAACCTTCTAGTTAGCAGTCAAGCGGCTTAGGCACTATGCTACCAGAGCTCCCAACTCCCAATACAATATCAAGTAGGAGTGGTGATAAAGGACATCCTTGTCTGAATCCTGTTTGCAAAAGGATTATTTTCAGTCTCTCTCCTTTGAAAATAACATTGACCGTTTTGTGTATATGTCCTTAATTACGTTGAGAAATTTCCATTCTATTCCTATTTTACTGAGCATTCTTATCAAGAATGGGTGTTGGATTTTGTTAGATGCTGCTTCTGCATCAATTAATATGATCATGTGGGTTTTTTCCTTTATTCATGTGATGGATTACATGGATTGTTTTCCTAATGATGAACCATCTTTGCATACCTGATATGAATTTCACTTATTTATGATGTGCTATTTCTTTAATATGTTGTTGGATTCTACTGGCTATGATTTTGTAAAGGAGCTCTGGTGGTGGACTGGTTAAGGAATTTGATTGCTAACCAGAAGGTTGGTAGGTCAAACCCACTAACTGCTTTGTAGAGGAAGCTGGGGCAATCTACTTCTGTAAAGATTTACAGCCTTGGAAACCCAGTGAGGGTCGCTGTAAGTCAGAATTGACTTGATGGCAGAGGTTGTTGAGATGCTGTGTCTATTTTCATGAGGGATATTGGTCTATAATTTTCTGTTTTAATGTTGTCTTTGCCTGGTTTTGGTATCAGGGTTATGCTTGCTTAAACAGAATGAGTTCAAGTGTATTCCATCTTTTACTATGTTCTGGAATAGTTTAGATAGAGTTGGTGTTAGTTCTTTTCTGAATGTTTAGTAGAATTGTCCAGTGATGCCATCGGAGCAAGCACACACCCCCTTTTTTTTTAATTGGGAGATTTTTCAGACCTGTTAAATTTCTTCTTTTGTGATGAGTCTTTTCAAATTTTCAACCCCAGATTATGTTAGTTTGGGTAGGTAGTATGTTTCTAGAAATGTGTCCATTTCTTCTAGATTTTCAAAATTGTTGGAATGCAGTTCTTCATAGTATTCTATTATCCCTTTTATTTCAATTGATTCTGTCATGAGATTGCATATTTCATTTCTTTTTTGTGTTATTTGCATCTTCTTCATTTCCTTTATTTAATTTGACAGTGGTTTGTCAATTTTATTAATCCCTTCAAAAAACCAACTTCTAGTCTTGCTAATTATTTCTATAGATTTTCTGTTTTGGATTTTATTTATTTCTGCTAGAATCTTTATTATTTCCTTTGTTTTGGTGACTGAAGTCTTTCTTTTTTTCTTTTCTTTTCTAATATTTGGAGATGTTAGGTTAAGATATTGACATTGGTTCTTCTTTGTTTACATGCACATTTGGTGATACAAGTTATCCTCTAAATAGTGCTTGTGCAGTGCCTCAGAGATTTTGGTTTACTGTGTTTCACTCTCATTTGATTGAAGGAATTTTGTTTCTTCAATTGTCCACTAATTTTTCAGTGGAGTGTTACTCAGTTTTCCATGTATTTGATTTTTTTTTTCCTTTGATTTTCCTGTTATACATTTCTTATTTTATAGATTATGATCTGAGAAGATGATTTGAAATATTTCAGTGTTGTTAAATTTATTTAGGCCTGCTTTGTGGCTTAGCATATGTTCTATTTTGGAGAATGTTTCATGTGCTTTAAAAAGAATGTCCTTAAGCTGTTGTTGGGTAAAGTGCTCCATATGTATCTATGAGGTCTAGTTCTTTGATTGTGTTTAGATGTTCAGTATCTTTGTTGAGTTTCTTTCTAGTTCTGTCCATCATTGAAAGTGGAGTATTAAAGTCTCCTACTTTTAGAATAGTGGCTAAGACACTTGCCTGCTAACCAGATGGCTGGCGGTTCAAACCCACCAGCCACTCCCCGGAAGGAAGGTTGGGCAATCCTACTTCCGTAGTGATACTGCCTCGGAAACCCAAGGAGGGGTCGCTATGAGTCGGGGTCGACTCGACGGCACATAACAACAACAACAACTTTTACTGTAAAGTTGTCTCTTTCTCTTTTCTATTCTGTTAAAATTTGATTTTTATTTTAGCCCTCTTTCATTGGGTATGTCCTCTTGTTTGATTTTGGTCATGTCCTCTTGTTTGATTGACCCTTTAATCATTATAGAATGTCTGTCCTTATCTGTTTTGCTGACTTTTGCTATCAAGTCTATTTTATCAGAAATTAATATTGCCATTAATCTTCCAGAAGATTTTTTGGTCATGTATTTTAGTAATTTGCTTGAGCCATTTTGTTCTGTTTCCTTGTGCATGTGCTTTGAAGTTGTCTGTAGTCTCCAAGACATTTTGGTAGTATTTCCCTTATTTGTTGATTGCATGGTGGATTGCCTCACCCTATTTTTTAGTATTAGTTTGTTTTAATATGTCTGGGAAATGAGTCAGGCATGCTACTCTTGTCACTAATTTGGTGCCACTGAGATACTCACTGCTTCTCTCTGGGTGGATTTGGTAGCTGGTGGGAAGGGTAGATTTGATTCTCTGATTACTGATAATGCAGAGCAGCTGAGGGTAGACTTGGTGGGTGTTGGCCACTCTGTTTTGTCTATCTAGTTGTTCTGGAGTGGGTGGTTACAGTCATCTAGTGGGTGAAGCATAGGTATATTCCTAGGTATGGCTGGATAAGGTTTCTGGCTCCCAACTGCTGGGAGGAAAAAAGAAAAAAATAAAATAAAAAATGGGAGTAGAGGAGATAGAAACAAGAAAAAAAAGAGGAAAAATAACAAGGAAAGGAAGAGAGAAGACTTAAGAAGAAAGAAAAAAAGAAAAGTGACATGGTATTGGTGCAAGTGTTAGCCTATAAAAATGGCTGTACAGGAAGGAACATGGAGCTCACTCCACGGGATTGTGCACCACTGTCTGTGGTAGGGAGGATGCCGACACTGCTAACCACAGAGGGAGAGAGGAGAGGGCACTGCTTTGTGGGAATTAAAAAAAGGGGAGAAGAGAAAAACAAGAAATAAAGCAATTTGGGAGGGGAAGAGGGAAGAACTAAGGTGAAAGAGAGAAGAGAAAAAATAAAACAGGACAATATTTACGAAAGTACTTGCCACTGAACACGGCTACTGCAGGAGTGCAGCCCTTGCCCTGCGGGAGTATGCACCACCAACTGTGGAGGATAGGGGTCCACTGTTCTGACAGCAGAAGTGGCAGGGGGTGAGGCATCAGCTTTATGGGACCAAATTTTAAGAAAAGTTGAAGGAAGAGGAAAAAAAAAAGAAGAGTAAAAGGAGGGACTGCAGAACTAAGTTGAAAGATAAAGAAAACAGAAAAGAAAGGGAAAAAATTAAAGTCATGCCAGACTGGCAGTGGGGGGTGGGTTGTCTGACTGCTGTGCTGCGTGGATGGGTTTGGAGTGGTCCCTGAGAGGTTGTGCTAGGTAATGAGGGAGAGCCCACTTCTCTGGTCACTGATCACCACTGTGGGTGCCAGCACAGCCCTGGGTAAGCAGAACTGGTTATGTGGTTCTTGCCTGACCAGAATGCTGCTTGAGATGATTCAAATTGGCCATGCTGTTCTGATTGGAAGTTTACCACTCCATATGCCTTCTTGTTTGTTGTTTTCTTTGAATTCATTTCATTTATTTGGTATTTGATTTACTTTTTTATCCTTTCCTTTGAAGCTCTGGGTTCTGTATCTGCTTCATTTGGCTTCTCAAGGCTTCTCACTCTTGTAGAGAGTGCCTGGATTGTTTACCATCTTGGATCCTCCCCAGAAATATGTGTTTCAAATGCTAACCTTTATGTCTGTGGTTATAATCCCATTTGGGAATGGGTTGTCTTAACGAGACTAGTTTATGGTAGTATGTGTTTTAAAATGATCTCTTTTGAGGTTTAAAAGAGATTAAACAAGAAAGTGAAAGAAGCAGGGAAGGGGAAAAAGATTTCACACCAAATGAAGATTACCCAGGAGCAGAAGCTTAAAGAGATAAGGAAGGACCTTCCTCTTATAGCTGACACTGAATTTGGACTTTAAGCTTCTAACTGTGAGAAACATAATGAATATGTTTTGAGCAGGCAATCAGTTGAAAGGGAGTTTCCCTAGGAGTGTGGCCTGTTTCCAGTATATCTATGGACATTCCGGGAAAAGAGTAGGAGCCATCTCAACAGCATCTCACAACAACAACTATGTATCTCTCTCTCTCTCTCTCTCTCTATCTATCTATATATATACTCACTGCCATCAAGTCAGATCTGATTCATACTGACCCCTCCTTGGGTTTCTGAGGTGGTATCTCTACTGAAGTAGATTGCCCAATCTTCCTTCTGAGGGCCACTGCCATTGAGTTGATTCCAACTCACAGTGACCCCTATTGGGTTTCTGAGGCTATATTTTCTTTATGGAAATGATTGCCTCATCTTCCTCCTGTGGAGCAGCTGGTGGATTTGAACCACTGACTTCTGGTTAGCAGCCAAATGCCTTACCCACTACACCACCAGAACTCCTTACATAAGGGGGTGGGGAAGGAAGGAGAGAGAAAGAGAGAGACTAATAAAACATGTGCAAGACAAAGGGTAACCTTAGAACCTCAGAAAGGTGATGTCTAGGGTTTCTTCTCTCTCTCAGAACTCTGGATTCTGATCCTTCTATCTGCAATCCTGTAAGCCTGTTCTACATGATGTATGTCATTGAATGAATCTACTGATAATACCAAACCAAACTCACTGCCTTCTAATCGAATCTGACTCCTAGCAACCCCTCCTTGGGTTTCTGGGACAGTATCTCTACGGAAGTAGATTGCCCAGTCTTCCTTCCAAGGAGTGGCTGGTGGGTTTGTAGTTCATAATAAATTATGATAACATTATGAAGAATGTGAATTTCAGAACACTTAATTGTGCTCACAAGAGGCCTGTGCATAGACCAAGTGCCTGCTATTCAAATAGAACAAGGGAATACTGTGTTGTTTAAAATTAGGAAGGTTGTGCATCAGGGCTGTATACTTTGACCATTCTTATTTAATCTGTATGCTGAGCAAATAATCTGAGAAGCTGGACTATACAAAGAATATGGCATCAGAGTTGGATGAAGACTAATTAGCAACCTGAAATACGCAGATGACACAACCTTTCTTGCTAAAAGTGAAGATGGCTTGAAGCACTTACTGATGAAGGTCAAAGACCTTCTTTGACTTCTTTGTCTTCAGTACAGATTACACCTTAACATAAAGAAAACAAAAATCCACATGACTGGACTAATAAGCATCATTATGATAAATGGAGAAAAGATTGAAGTTGTCAGGGATTTCTTTTTACTTGGATCCATAATCAAAGCCCATGAAAGCAGCAGTCAAGAAATCAAGTGATATATTTCATTGGACATAAGTACTCTTGCAAGTGATGAGGAACAAATATGTTACTTTGAAGACTTGGATATACCTGACCCCAAGCCATAGTATTTTCAATTGCTTCATATGCATGTGAATGAATGAGGAAAACTGAAAAAGAGTTGTTGCCTTTGAATGTTGGTGTTGGTAAAGAATAATGAAAATACCACAGACTGCCAAGAGAATGAACAAAACTATCCTGGAAGAAGTGCAGCCAGAATGCTCCTTAAAAGTGAGAAAGGCCAGACTTTCTCTCACCTATTTTGGTCATATTGTCAGATGAGACCAGTCCATGGAGAAGGATATCATGCTTGGTAAAGTAGAGGGTCAGTGAAAAAGGGGAAGACCCTCAATTAGATAGATTGACGAAGTGGCTACAATGATGTGCTCAAGTATAGCAAGGATTGTGAAGATTACACAGGACTGGGCAGTATTTTGTTCTGTTGTACATAGAGTGACAATGTGTTGCAGTCGACTCAGTGACACCTAACAACAATAATTACACTGATAACGCTCAGTCTCACTACTCCCAACATTCATTCAACACCTAATACGTGGCCACTATCCTAACATTTTATAAATACAAGCTCATTAAATATCCACAGTATCCCTTTGAAATAGTTACTGTTATTTTCCTCATTCTATAGATGAGAAAACTGAGTCACAGAAGGTTACAGAGCTTGCTAGTGGTTGCACATCTCTACCGTTAGGGCATGAAAGCTCCTTTACACTCTAGAGCAGGCTGAATAAAACCAAAAAAAAAAAAAAAAAACTCACTGGCATTGAGTTGATTCTGACTCATAGTGACCTCTCCCTTGGGTTTCCAAGGTGGTATCTCTACGGAAGTAGATTACCCAGTCTTCCTTCCACAGGCTGAGTAAGCTGCCTTGAAAATGGAGTGCAGAAACTTTATCAAGAGACTTGTGAGTCATTGTCCCAGTAGAGAAACGTAAAGTGATACTTAGAAATTGCAGTGGTATGGTTCTCTTCACCTCTTTGCTCTGTCCTACCTCCTTTGACAGTCCTAAGCTATTGGGCTTTCTGAACCCAGTTGATTATATTTCCAACAATAGTCTATGCTCCCTCATTGATCCCATAACCTACATTTTTTAAAAACAATGCATTGTATTACCCAAATTATTTCCAATTGAAATTATCTAATTGAAAATCAAAAATTATTTTTCCTTAAATACTTCCTTAAAAATGTATTAAGCGATGAATAAACAGTTTATGCTTGGTGAAAGGGGATCTCTTTAGTTATTCTAACATTAGTCTGTCATCAACATATAATTAGTTATTTTTCTGTACACAGGAATTACAGAACATAGGCTGGGATCTTCCTCATCTAAACCCAAAATCTATTTGGCAGAGATGTTACTTGACTTTCCCAAATTATAATTCTTACCAGAGGTAGATCTAAAGGTAAAGTACGACTTTTAACTTCACTTCTTTTTTTCCCTGTAATGATTTAAATGTACTTTGTTGTTGTTGTTGTTATGTGCTGTTGAGTTGGCCCCGACTCATAGTGACCCCTCCTTGGCTTTCTGAAGTGATATCACTAAGGAAGTATATTGCCCAACCTTCCTTCCGAGGAGTGGCTGGTGGGTTTGAACCTCCAGCCTTCTGGTTAGCAGTCAAGTGCCTTAGGCATTATGCTACATAAAAATTTAAGTGCATCAGAGAGAAAAGTTACTGTTGTAAGATATATAGAGAGAATTAACCAATCATTTACAAAAAAAAAAATCCTTTCTAATAAATCATTTAATTACCAATGTCTCTAATATATTTGAAATATGTATTTTCCAAAGTTACAATGTAATACCATTTTTTCCCATGAACATATACATTCTACAAGGCAAGATCAAACTGTTTGTAGGTTTCAAGAGCTGCAAAGGACATGACTCTGTTTCTTTTTATTTATTTATAAAAATTTTACTGTGATTTGCATGAAAGTTTACAGAGAAAATTCATTTTCCACACAGCAGTTCATACACATTTTTTTTCATGACATCGACTACAATTCCCCCACAATATAACAGCTCTCTTCCGTTTTCCTCCCTGTAGTTATGTCTTACCTGTGTCCCTTCCTGTGCATTCCTGCCCCCTGAGCTATCTCCCTGTGTAAATACTGCCCTTCTATTTTCCCATGATTGATCATTCTAAATGTATCTACCTGATGTAAATGTTGACCTAACTCTATTTCTATGCATCCCAGCATTGGCTATGTATGAGAATCACTTGGCAAACTTGGAAAGGTACAGGTATCTGAGCACCACCTTAGGTCTCCTGAGTTAGAATGATGAAGTCTGGAGCTGTTTTGTTTCCAAATTTTATGGCTCCTTTGGACTTCTTTGGTCCATAGATCTACACTGGACCCAGTGAACCATGTCAACTCCATTCCACTTCACCTTCCCTAGTCTCTCATTTTTCGAAGGAGAAAATAAAGTTGAAGTTTATAGCCCAAATCCCCATCCAGAGCATGCTATATTCATTTACACTAATTCTTACACACGAAATACTGGTTTCAGCAAGTGCTCTGGAAGTTAATTAGTGAAGAGAACTGAATTCTTTAAGAGAGAGCTTGACTGCAACCATGCAGATTACTCAGGAAGTAAGCTTCCTTCTCTTGCTGAAACAAAATGTGAACTTACAGATCAGCAGTGAGTTTGTTCATTGAATGTACTCCAGTTGGAATTAATGATCAAAGTTCTACTGAGACTATTGAATGAGTGGCTAAATCTTTGCCCAGATATTTATAAAATTATATTATGCACTATGGAAATGAAATTTTATTATTGAATGTTTTCCTTTATGTCTGTGGCCTGTAATATCGGGAAGTCTTAAGTCTTAAGCTCTGATTCTACTTTAAAATATTTGACCTTTTATTTGAATGGCTGTGAACTTTGAATAACTGCCAAAGTAGGTGATGGTGATAAAGGGAGTACTTTTATTGTGTGTTAAAGTTTTAAAAGGCTGAAACTGTTCCCCGAGGAACAGTTTTTTGCTTTGTTTTAAGCAACATCCTCTATTTATATAACATGTTTAGATCAAGAAGGTAAGGTTGCTCAAAACCAAAGAGTATCCTTAGCTGTAAGTCAGCCAAAAGTATTGTCCTTTATAAAAGATGAAAATTCATATTCTCTTTGAAATTATTCTGTAAGGTGAAGTTTATATTTTAAAACCTAAAGAAACATTCCTCAGAATTCTAGATGTTTTCTAAGTAGTCTAAATAGGAAGCATTTGCACTTTGGCACACCAAACCAAAAAATGAAATCCACTGCCATCAAGCTGATTCCGACTCATAGAAACCCTATAAGACAGAGTAGAATTGCCCCTTAGGATTTCTGAAGCTGTGAATCTTTACTGAAGCAGACTGCTTTATCTTTCTTCTGTGGAGCAACTAGTGGATTCAGACTACTGGCTTGGTTAGCAGCCCAGTGCTTTAACTGCAGTGCCACAGAGCTTGGCACACAGACCACAGCAAATTAACACAAGCTCAGTGGCTTAAAACAACAGAAAATTATTATCTCACACTTCTGGAAGTTGGAAGTCTGAAATCCAAGTGTTCTAAGGAAAAATCCTTTCTTCCCTCTCTCGGCTTCTGGTGGCTCCTGGCTTTCCTTGACTTGTGGCTACATCACTCCAGTTTCTGCCTCCATTGTCATATGGCTTTCTTCTCTATGTCTCTTTGTCCAAATCTCCCTCTCCTGTCTCTAACAAATCACCAGTCATTGTAGTTAGGGCCCACCCTAAATCCAAGATGAAGTCATCTTTAGATCATTCTCTTAATTACATCTGCAAAGATTCTATTTCCAAAAAAGGTCACATTCACAGTTACTAGGGCTTAGGACTTGGACATGTCTTTTTGGGAGACACAGTCAACCTACTGAAAAGGCTATTTATCTTTGTAATTCTAAGATCACATTAAGAAACAAACCCCACTGCCATCGAGTTGATTCTGACTTATAGGGACCCTATGAGTCATATTAAATAAATTTATTTTATTTAAAGTGACTCACAGGGTCGAATGAAGTAGTTTTATAAGAAAATAGGAATTTTAAATAAATCACTGATAGTTGCCTCCATTCTTCTCAGGAATTTTAAATTCCCTGATTAAATTGGTCTTGCCTCAACTTTTCTCAATTTCTCCCTAAATTTTGTGCTCAGAAACAAATACTTCTCCTATTAGATATTTTTACCCTGAAATAAAAACTGACCAAGCAAAAGCAACACATGTTTTGTCTGGTAAAACAAATTGTAGCCCATGAGTATGATGGTGCCCTGGAAAAAGCACCTTTCTATCCTATGGAAGCTCTGATAGCATAGTGGCTAAGGCACTTGCTAACCAGAAGGCTGGCGGTTCAAACCCACCAGCCACTCCTCGGAAGGAAGATGGGGCAATCTACTTCCGTAGTGATACTGCCGCGGAAACCCAAGGAGGGGTCGCTATGAGTCGGGTCCTACTTGACTGCACACAACAACAATCCTACAGGAAAGCTGGTTGTTGCCCATCTCCTCACCTTTCCCCAGCTCCTCTCTTCAGCAGCCAGCTTTATTATAGAGTATCCAGAACATGTCTCCAGGTCAGGAGTTTCTGTGGATAGATGCCAAAAGATGCTGCCCATTAGTAAGTGTGTGATTTGGGAAAATGCTTGAAGCACCTCAGATCATTAACCGGCATATCAGTTATTTATTTATTTTTTTTCCTTTCAGGAAACAAATGAATTTGAACAGAGCAAAATCATGATGATATCAATCCTTGAACTTTGACCCTGTTTTCTTTACTCACCAGAGATATAAAACTATACTTTTTAAGACTCAGCTTATCAATGCTTTATGATAGGGAAATACCGTAGTCTGTGGGGAAAAATGTACAGATTTGAAATAGTTAAGAAAGAAGTGGGAAATGTGCCTACTGCAACACAAGCACACACACACACACACACACAAACACTTTCATTACTGAGATCTCTCCTATACGGTAACCTTTCAAGTATGTTGTTTTTATTGATTTTGTCTGCACAGCACGCTCAGCATGGCAAAGAAGAATTGCTGGCATGGGGTGAGAGGGAAACAGCCCAGCCAAGAGTCTGCTATTTGTATATAAGTCTTTGCAGGATTAATTGGCCTGACAGGAATATCTGGGAGGCAGAATGGCAGCCTTCGCAGGCTTGGAAGCTTGTGCCTGGGCCCTGTACCACCGTTTGCGAATGTTTTGAAAAGGTGGCCCTCTGCCCCTAAAATGTCTGTCTCAGGGCTCTCCTGTAAAACAAGGGCCTGGAGTGTGATCATGGTTCTCCACATACCAACCCAGACCAATCCATATAGTCCCTGGTGCCTGAGCCTGGTCATCTGTGTGTTTTCCCCCAGGTGATTCTAATATATAGTGAGACTTGTGAATGGGTGGAGTTCATGATCTCTAAGATCTTTTCTAGCATCTCATATCTGTGAGGAAGGAAGCCGATGGAAGCTTCATAAGGAAGTTTAACATACTGGACATGTTGTTGTTGTTTTTATGTGCCGTCGAGTTGGACCGACTCACAGTGACCCCTCCTTGGGTTTCCGAGGCAGTATCTTTGGGAGCTCTGGTAGCATAGTGGCTAAGACACTTGCCTGCTAACCAGACGGCTGGCGGTTCAAACCCACCAGCCACTCCTCGGAAGGAAGGTTGGGCAATCCTACTTCCGTAGTGATACTGCCTCGGAAACCCAAGGAGGGGTCGCTATGAGTCGGGGCCGACTCGACGGCACATAACAACAACAACAACATCACTACGGAAGTAGGATTGCCCAACCTTCCTTCCGAGGAGTGGCTGGTGGATTTAAACCGCCAGCCTTCTGGTTAGCAGTCAAGCGCCTTTAGGCACTATGCTACCAGAACTCCACATAGGGGAAGAATAAAAGGTTGATAGAAGTTCAGTGATTGTTTTTTCTCCCACGAATAGTTCTTGGTAAGAAGCCCTGGTGGTGCAGTGCCTAAGGCATTTGACTGCTAACCAGAATGTTGGCAGTTCAAACTCACCAGCCACTTCACAGAAGGAAGATGGAACAATCTGCTTCTGAAAAGATTTACTGCCTTGGAAACCCAATGGGGGTTGCTATGAGTCAGAATTGACTCGATGGCAGTCAGTTTGTTTTCTTTTTTTTTTTTTTTTGGATACTTTTGGGCAATAGCCCAAGAGGAGTAGTTACTTAGTGTTAAATTGCTTAAACTTGAACCAGCTGTTTCAGTGCCCAAGGTATAAGATTTGCCCTCCTTGCTCCATGGTTTATAAACCTCTCAGGCCTTGCAAGGGTGGAGATAGTGAAAAGCTCACTGAACACATATTTTCCTCACATCACTTGTTTGTTCAAATATAGGTGAAAACATATTCAGTATTTCTTCTTTTCACTCCATAAGAGCTAGTTTAGGTAATTATAGGAAGATATAATCTGAAGAAACAAAAATAGAAATTGTAGACTGTTTAAAAGTCTCTAAGAACCCCTCACTTTCCAGAGACAACACATGAAAAGGGTAGTGGTTTGGTTGGGAGCTTTTGTTGGGGCTTAAGTGAGGGGGAGGAAATCAGTGTCACACAGGCCTGGAAGTGAATCTCATTTTTCTTACTTAGTTTTATTTTTATCTTGGGTCACTTTTTTAATTAGCTTGTCTCAGTTTCTTCTGAGGAGAAATATGTCTCAGTTTCTTCTTCTCTATAATGGGTGTAAGGAGTTCTGGTAGCAGTGCCTAAGGCACTTGACTGCTAACCAGAAGATGGGAAATCTATTTCCGTAGTGATACCTCCTCGGTAACCCAAGGAGGGGTCCCTCTAAATCGGGTCTGACTCCATGGCACATGACTGCAACAACAACATAATGGGTGTAATGAGGCTAAACTGAAAGCTGCAGTTTTCAAAATGCTTTCATTTAACAGTTGTAAATAGTGTAAGACAAAGTACTCTGCACATGGCCAGTATTCAAGATGGTAACTATTATTATTATTATTCAACTATCCCTGTATGTCCATGCATCTCTTCTTTTCCGGTAACACAGCCAAATTTTCCCCTTATCCTGCTACAACCTACTCCCATATCTATCTTAGTTATCTATTGATGTTATAACAGAAATAGCACAAGTGGATTTCTGTAACAGACAGAAGTTTATTCTCTCACCGTTTAGGAGGCTAGAAATCTGAATTCAGAGTGTCAGCTCAAGGGGAAGGATTTCTTTCTCTGTTGGCTCTGGAGGAAGGTCCTCATCATCAATCTTCTGTAGATATAAGATGTTTCCAGTGCAAGGGCTGTGGATCCAAAGGACATACTAGGCTCCTACCTCTTCTTTCTTTGTGGTTGTAAGTCCATCTTTCTCTGCTGGCTTCTCTCTCCTTTCATCTCTTGTAAAGATAAAAGGCATTGCAGGCCACACTCCAGGAAAACTCTTCTTGCATCAGATCATGGCTATAATTTGATTAAGGGTGTTGCATCCCACCCTAATCCTCTTACATTGGATCAGGGCTGTGGCCTGAGAAGGTATGTTATATCCCACCCTAATCGTGTTACAACTGATTGGCTGATCACATCAGATCATATCATTCCAAAACTGCTAAATTATGTCATTATATAACCATCAATGAGAATCATGGCCCAGCAAAGTTGACACGTTTTGGGTGGACATAACTCAGTCCATGAAACCACCTCTGTGGCCAGTACCATGGAAGCTGTTGTAAACTTAAAGCTTCCAAATTGAAGAAATGAAGAAACTATGAGAAATGTGGTCATTTTTGTAGTGCTGAATCCAGGGTCAGATTCTCACCCAGGACTAGCCTCCTTGGTGGTGTCCTGTCTTGCCCCACATTCTGCCATCCCCATGCCCCATCTACCAATATTTGCTCACTGGTATATGTTCCTTGAAATTCCATCAATTAAAATATCATTCTATGTAAGAAAAAATTAAGAAAATAGATGAGAGGATAGAAGGCATTAAAAGGGAGAATTTTTCACATATCAGTGTCAGTCAACTTAATCGGGAGAGTCTAGCTGTTATCAACTCATTTCAGAAAATAGGAATTTAGTATATGGGATTTGAGGAGAAGGAAATGAGAAAATATGTAATTGAGGATTGCTCTGTTATTATCCAGAAAAAAAAAAAAAAAAAAAAAAACATTGCTGTCAAGTCGATTCCAACTCATAGCAACCCCAGTTGGGTTTCTGAGGCAGTAAATCTTTATGGAAATAGATTGACCCATTATCCTTCCAAGTAGCGCCTGGTGGGTTTGAACTACCAACCTTCTGGTTAGTAGTCATATGATTTAGGCACTGCACCACCAATTCTCCTTCAGATTTAGTCTGAGTGAGACTTCACATTGGCCAGCGATACCAGGGAAAAGAGATGTTAGGAAGTGGCATAGAGGCACAGAAATGAGGAGAAAGGTAGCAAACACATCACAGCCATCATTTCAAAGGTTGTCCAAGTGACATATACTTACAAAAAGAGGGAAGTGAACTGTTGCTCCTCTTTGTCCACCTTCCCTCATTCTTTCAGGACCCAGGCTTCAGGCTGGTGCTAGCAATATCATAAATAACTGTGAAGGTCTGGCCTGTGATCTCAGCTGCCATTTATCGCATGAGTTCTGTGGAGTATCTACTATCTAACTGACAAGTTCAAAGGGATTTTTAGAAAAAGCCTATTGAATTGAGGTCTTACAATGTCTCATGCTCTTGCTTCGTCTCTAAATGAATAGCTAAGAATCTCATTCACAATGATTAAATTGTTTTGTAAATAGATAAAAATAAGTTTTTCCAAATGTCTTATTTTTGTTAAGTTTGCTTCCCACACCGATTTTGTTCCTACACTAAATTAATAAATTAGCACCATGAACCTATTCCTGTCATTGAAGCCACCCCATCTGTGTTTTATAGCCTATGCAAAGGCATTCAACTGTGTAGATCATAACAAATTATGGATAACATTACAAAGAATTGGAATTCCAGAACACTTAATGATGCTCATGAAGAACTGTACATAGATGAAGAGGCTGTCCTTTGAATACAACAAGGGAATATTACATGGTTTAGAATCAGGAAGGGTATATGTCAGGGTTGTATCTTTTCATCCATACTTATTCAATTTGTATGCTGAGCAAATAATCCAAGAAGTGAGAGTATATGAACAAAAACATGGCATTAGGATTGGAAGAAGATTCTTTAATAACCTGTAATATGCAGATGACACAACCGTCCTTGCTGAAGGTGAAAATGACTTGAAGCACTTGCTGATGAAGATCAAGGACTACACACTTGATTATACCTCAACATAAACCAAAATTCCTCAAAACTGGACTAATAAGCAACATCATGATAAATGGAGAAAAGATTGAAATTGTCAGGAATTTCATTTTACTTGGATCCACCATCAACACCCATGAAAGCAGTAGTCAAATCAGGTGTCGTACTGCATTGGGCAAATCTGTGAAAGACCTCTTTAAAGTCTTAAGAGGCAAAGATGTCACTTTGAAGAATAAGGTGTGCCTGACCTAAGCCATGGTATGTTCTGTCACCTTATATGCATGTGGAAGCTGGACAATGAGAAGAAAGGAGGAGTTGATGCCTTTGAATTGTGGTGTTGGTGAAAAGTACTGAAAACACTATAGACTGCCAGAAGAATGAAAAAATCTATCCTGGAAGAAGTACAGCCAGAATGCTCTTTGGAAACAAGAATGGCTAGACTTCCTCTCACGTACTGTGTCATGTTGTCAGAAGGGACAAGTCCCTGGAGAAGAATATCATGCTTGGTAAAGTAGAAAGTCAGTGGAAAAGGGGAAGACTCTCAATGAGATGTATTGACACATGGGCTGCAACAGTGGGCTCAAGCATAGGAAAGATTGTGAGGGTGGTGCAGGACCAGAAATTGTTTCATTCTGTTGTACATAGGGATGCTATGAGTCAGAGCCAACTAGACAGCACCTAATAACAATGCCTTAGAGTGAATTAGTAAGCTTCTGCTGTGTTATAAGTGATGATGAGAAAACAATTCCATTTGCAAGTACACTCCCCTCAAACCTTGTTTATTTCATTTACTAGTAAAAGTAAATATACAAAATAACTTGCAAAGATATCCATAAAATATTAATTAGCCTGCATTTCTCTTGAGTCACTATGTTTAATTATTCTAATCCTACTGTTAGTAGTTTTTTTTCCTTCTCTATGCATTTTTATTACCTTTTCTGAGCATTTGAACATCATCACTTCAGGGATCAGTACTCAGAATTGTCATGATAAAAATTAACATGTATTTTACAATTTACAAGGCACTTTAACAACATTAGGGAGCTCTGGTGGCGCAGTGCCTAAGGCATTTGACTACTAACCAGAAGGTTGGTGGTTCAAAATCCACCAGACACCTTGCGGAAGGAAAATGGGCCAATCTACTTCTGTAAAGATTTACTGCCTTGGAAACCCAATGAAGGTTGATAAGAGTTGCAATTGACTTGATGGCAGTGGGTTTGGTTTTTCGGTTTTTAATAACATTATCTCATTTGATCCTCACCTTACCCCTTCAAAAAGGAGCTCTGGTAGCATAGTGCCTAAGGCATCTAACTGCTAACCAGAAGGTTGGTGGTTCAAACCCTCCAGATACTCCATGGAAATAAGACTGGGCAATCTACTTCCATAAAGATTTACCACCTTGGAAACCCAATGGAGGTCACTGTAAGTCAGAATCGACTTGGTGACAGTGGGTTTGTTTTTTTTGGTTTTTTACCCTTTCAAAATAGGAATGATGGGAGGTCCAAAGCCACTTCACAAATGAAGAAACTGATTTTTGAAGAGGCAATTGATTTTCCAAGGGTCAAGTAGTAAGTCGGGCTGTGGTGAACTTGATCTTTTGATTCCAGATTCTGTGGTCTTGTAGAGGTCACATTAATTACATTTTCCACTAACCAAAAACCTGCTGCCATCAAGTCGATTCTGACTCAAAGCAACCCTGTGCAATTTCACATCACAGGACAAAGCAGAATAGCCCCATAGGCTTTCCAAACTGTAAATCTTTACTAATTCAAACTGCTTCCTCATTCTCCTATGCTGTAGCTGAGTTTGAACTTCTGATCTTTTGGTTAGCAGCTGAATGCTTTAACCTCTGTGCCATCAGAGCTGCTCCTTTTACACTAGAGATTCTCAAATTTGGCTGCACCTTGGGATCTTCTGGAAGGTTTTAAAAATACTGATGCCCTGGTTCCATCCCAGGGCTATGAATATAACTGAGTACTAGGAGTTATATAGACAATTCTAATGTGCAGCTCAGGTTGAGAACCACTGTGCTTCAAGGTATTAGATGCAGCTGTAAACTTTTTTTTTTTTTTTTTTTTTTCTGTCTCACCAGGCTAAAACTTTTGGGGCTGAGGTCATGTTGTAATGAACCTACTACCTACATCTGTCCCGCAGTACCCAGCTTAGGCCCATCTGTATAGGAGACACACATTGCTTCTGGGAAAGATAGAAGTTGAGTTGGTCCTTTAAAGAGAGTGGAATTCACATGAATGGCAAGGATCTTTGATCCTATGGATACTTTGGTGAGAGACAATAGAAGATTATAGGTCCTGTGGTGAGAGGCAGCAGAGGGTTAGGGATAATCTGGTGAGAGGAAGAAGAGGATTATGGGCTCTCTGGTGAGAGGCTGTAGAGGGTTATGAGTACTCTGGGAGAGGAAAGTAGAGGATAGGTATTTTGGCGAGAGGAAGCAGGTGATTGTATCTAAGCACATAAATTTCAGAGATGAACAGAATGATTTCAGATTTGGCTGTGCCACTCTAGGTGGATGAGATGTGGAGAATTCTAACCTCTTAGGACTTTGAGAACCTTACTCCCAGCCATATTCAGCTCATGGGGTGGCAGTGAGGAGGCAACGTGGGATCAGAAGACACACCAAGACTCCATTGAGAGGACCTGAGGACAAGGGGCAGGCAGGTAATAAAAACCAAAAAAAAAAAAAAGAAAAAAAAAGCCTCTAGGAAAACAGTATAAACTTGGCAGGGAAAATACGCACACCAGGCACACAGGGCGTGTCCTACAGTAAAAACTTCTCAACTTACCAAGTTCAAAGCCTTCTACTTAGAGCTGAGTTTCCAGAGTGGCCTGTTGCATAAATGCTTCTGATTTTTCTACCAGTGTCTGGAATAATCCTGGACACACAAAGCCAACTGAGTTTAATGGGCTGAAGAAAGAAATTTGGGCACTGTCCTTAGCATGGTGAAAATTACAGCCATAATACTTTAGAGTTAGTGTTTTCAGTGATGGGAGGAATTTATAAAGAGATTGTCTGGAATCTTGGATAGCAGGGCTGCTTGAAAGGGTTTGTACAATCTCATAATTAATTGGAATAGCCAGGAGAGCAGGCCATGTTTACAAACTTTTTATTGTCATGTTGATGTACATGAGGTGACCAATCCCAGCTGTTCATGATTTCCTAAGGAAAGGATTCTGTGACATATGAGTCAGTCATTATTACATGGAGATAAACAGTATGGTTGGCAAGTGTTAGGTACTCAGGAGGAGTGGAAGTTAAGACTTAGATTATTGAAGTTACTGACTCTCAGAGGTGAAAAGTTCCTCCAACATATAGCCACTTCATTTTGCCCATGAGGAAATGATGTTGTAGATAAGCCAAGTGGCTTTACCAAGGCCCCATTGCCCATAAATGACAGGGCTGGAGCTAGACTCCAGCTCAGTGATCAATTTTATATTTTGCCCCTGCCTTTGGCAACGGAGGACACAGCTGGTTGCTTAGCACTAAGACGGTCATTGGTGGGATCTAGAAGACCATGCATTGGAGTAAATTAGAAAATCTCTGATAGAGCCATTTGCCTCGGGAACAGTTTTCCTAATTCATTACTCATCAGATGCACAGAGATTTTACATGAAGAAAGTAGTCCATTTTGAAACTCCAAGTTTTAGCTACACTTTGATAATGCCTTTGTCCTATATGTATGCTGACGTTTCTAATTGTCTGTCTTTTAGGAGCTTACTTACTTCCTGCTAATTTACCTAAATTTCTCTCTTCTCTTACCAAGATGAATCATCTGGCAGGGTAACAAAGTGTCTTAACCCAGCACTTCTTTACTCCCACTGTGGCTGTGAGTGGCTTGTCAGAATGTACTTCCCACTCTATGACAAAGAAGTAGGCACAAGTGAAAATTTCCTGCTGCTTCTAGGGGTTAGGGATAAAAATAATAGTTTTAACGTCAAAAAGCACACCAGGACAATGTTGCTAGCAAAATTTTGTCAGTAGAATCCTCAAACAATCAGTGCCTACTCTATGCCCTGAGTTATGCTTGACTATGGGGCAGGTGTTATGTAAATTGTCCTAGGGGAAAACAAAAGTAATATTCTTGCTTTAAGTCCCATTTAGGTGCAAATAGGTGAGGCTTCTTTCTGTTCTGACATGAGCCCCCAAGAGAATTAACTAGATAACCCATCTCTGACTTTCAAAAGTACAGCTAATGCGCCTCATTAGAGCCTTTCTTTTTGGTAACCCCAGGAAGAAGGAAGGTGGGAGGAACAGAAAACCTTGATAAGGAGTTTGTCTCTGTGTCTCTAGAAATTCCCAGGGCATTTTAGGAAGAGACAATTTTATGGCTTAAAGGTTGCCATGCTCTTATGTGAGGTGCATATTTTGGGGTGGGGTGGGGGTTCAGCTAAAGGATAAGCATACCAAATCGCATTTTCTGGGGGTGGACATCTTTTGTGCAACTATTCTATCAATTCTTTGCTTTGCTTTATGTATGTATATGATAACAAAATACTTGCTTAAAATTTCTTTCCATTGAAATTGCTTAGGAATATCTAAATAATTTACCATTAAGCTTATTCATAATAACAAAGTCTCGGTCTGTCTTAAGAGTTAAAATAATATACTGTCCTTCAACCAACATAATAATATTCAACAACATTGAATGTTTATTGGATGACTTCTATTTTTGTGCAGGGTGTGGTACACAATGGCCTATAAAATATTGTTCATGTCTGTGAGCACCTCACCTTATCACTGAAACCT
>NW_006921591.1:3406695-3417246 GCF_000298275.1 Orycteropus afer afer
AAACCCACCAGCCACTCCTCGGAAGGAAGATGGGGCAATCTACTTCCGTAGTGATACTGCCTCGGAAACCCAAGGAGGGGTCACTATGAGTCAGATCCAACTCAACGGTACATAACAACAACAACATTACTCAGCAGGGGAGCTCTGGCAGCATACTGCCTAAGGCACTTGAGTGCTAAACAGAAGGCTGGCAGTTCAAATGCACCAGCCACTCCTTGGAAGAAAGGTTGGACAATCTACTTCCATAGTGATACTGCTATGGAAACTCAAGGAGAGGTTGCTATAAGTCGGGTCCAATTCGACGGCAAACAACAACAACCACTCAGTCTACAATCTCAGTTTCCCTCTGGCAACTATCTACTTTCCTATCCTGTGAATTCTTCGAGACAGAGAGAGAATGAGTGAGTGAGTGCTAAAGAACAAAAAGAAGGAATAATAAGACCTTCAACTTTATCTTGAGGGCAGTGAGGGCCACTGAAGGATTTCAAGCAAAGTGGATAACTCAAGCAGATGTGCAAGTTTTAACTTTTTAAAAGAAACTCTTTATTGTAAAACACACATAAAGAAAATACACAAAAAAATGTTGAGCATATGAATTACTATAAGGCAAACACCCTTGAAATCCACATCTCAGGGCAAGAAATGGCCCCTGGCAACTCCAAGCCAGGCTCCTCAGAAGTCTGTCCACTTGCCCTGCCACAATCACCGGCCCTTCGCTTGAAAAACTAACCACTAGCCTCACTTTCCACCACACACACACACACACACACACACACACAAAGATTTGCAGACTTAGAAACTCTATGGGGCAGTTCTACTTTGTCCTAGAGGGTCACTTTTTGTTGGATTGGACACCAGTGGATTTTTTTTTTTTAAATATGAGTTTAAGTGTAACCACTAACCACTGAAACTCCCCTATCTGCATGAAATCCTTACTGCCTTTGATTTTATTTTGTTGCAAATTGCAGTCAGACAACGATTCACAGTTTAAAACTATATAATTCTGTTGCTAATGTCTTTAGATGTCTGGTCACCTGGAACGTAACTTTATGAAAATTAGGGCTCATTTTTTCACACCATTCTGTGCCACAGTAGAGTTTTCCTTTATGTAAAGTGTCTCTAGAATTGAACTTTTTTTTTTTTTTAAGGATATAAATGTTGCTGATAGATGGAATAGGCAATAAAGGCATCATCTGAAAATTTATTAATGTAACTCCACGGACCTGTTCAACATGGAAGATAGTCCACAATATTGAGGAGTGTGTTGAGTGGAGAATAATGGGAAGTAGATGTGGATTGATATGCTGATGGTCGCTGGTTCATATTAGAGACATAAAGAAAACATTTTGTTCTCTTATCCATCATACACATTTAATCTTGGGAATTTTACTGTGTGCTTAGTTCACTTTGTAAGTCAAATCCAGGGAAGAAAAAGAGGAGTTTTATATGTTTTGCCTGACAGGAGTAATGTTAAACTGTGAACAAATTGGGATGTTCTTTTAAAATCCTGTGATTTATCTGACACTATTTTTCCCCCTTTAAAATTTAGTATGCTAGTGCTGAACAAAAGCTGCTAGCGGATCCCTGGGAACGTTGTTATGGTATTTGCAGAAGTGCTATCTAAAGTGACAATATATTCTGTGCATCCTCCCCACCACCAGGAAACAAATGAGTATATAAATTACAGAGGCTGAAGCAACTGGGCTCACTGGGACAGCTGTCAGCCAGACGCTGGCATCCACATTTCCATTTAGCATGTATTTTGATGCATGTTTATGTTTTGAACTAATTGAATCATCATTAACTATGGAAGTGGTAGTGGTTTATTAAACTTACTCTGCTGATAGTCATCTGAGACCAGACCTGAAATCTGTGATAACATCACCGAGTCCATAGAGGAAGGGCCAGGAGCTTTAGGAACGATGCTGTCAGGGGCATGGTTCACGGTTGGATAAAGATCACATATTCTCAAATAGAATTACCATTAAGGATAGAGCTATACATGTATGGGAAAGTCAGAAAGAGGTAAACTAGTCTGTGGAAAGAGCGTGCCATTTGAAATCAGACTGTATTTAAATTCTGGCTCTGCCACTTACTGCTAAACAAGTCACTTAATAACCTATCTGAGCGTATTTCCTCATCTGTCAAAGGGTCCAGCACCTTAGGTTCCTATTGCTGTGAGTACAAAAGAAAATAGTGTGCATGAGGTCCTGAGTATAACTCTAAAATGTTATTCAAATATTAGACACCATTTTGTGTATCTTTTGTGTTCTGGAAAGAACTTAAACATTTCATGTTAATACTGCTCTGATCTCTGCCTTATGTGGTCTGCTTTTTATGATTTTACTGTGAATCAGTGGTGGATTAAAACATGATTGAATATTCAAAAAGAAGAAATTTTGTGCTAACTTCTGAACCTAACTAGCTGCCCAATGTTGGAAGTCTCTTCATGTCCTCCCTGGTTTTATTTTGTCTTCTTCCAGTTAAAAAACTACAAGTACCAGGTGCATCTAGGTCAGTCAGCAAAACACAGTTCATAAAGATGTAATGTTCTACATCCTAGTCTTATGAGTACCATTTGAGATCATAAAAACTTGTGAATGGGCATCTGAGCAGCAACTGTTGGTCTCTTCTCACTAGAAGCAAAGGAGAACAAAGAAAAATGAAGACTCAAAGAAGCAATTAGTCCCAAGGACTAATGGCTCAGTTGGATCACAGCCTCCTCTAAGCTGAGACCAGAAGAACTGGTTGCTGCCCAGCTACCACTACTGACTGCTCTGACCAAGACCACAATAGAAGGTCCCAGTTGGAATGGACTAAAAATGACGAATATTGTATGAGTGATAACAATCATTAATCTGTGGGTAAATAGATGGGTAGACAGGTAGAAAAAGAAAAGAAAGTGTAAAACAAAAGTTAAAAAAAAAAAAAAAGACCAGACATACTGGTCTACAAGAAACTAGAGGAATTCCCAAGACTATTGCCCTGAGAGAACCTTCTAACTTGAAAGTGAAGACACTCCCAGATGCCTCCATCCAGCTGAATAACAGAGAATAATAGTTGGGACTCTAAAACAAACAATAGAACCAGTGAAGAATGTGCTCCTTAAAAAAATCAACTATACCAGACCACAAGGGCAACATTTACCCAAAATCAGTGAGAAGGCAGGGAGGGACAGGGTAATCAGACCAATGGAAACAAAGAACTCAGGGAGGAAACAGGGAAAGTGCTGACACATTGCAGGGATTAAAACCAATGTCATGGGACAATTTATATAGGAACTATTGATTGGGAAAACCAATTTGCTTTGTAAACTTTTATATAAAGCACAGTAAATTTTTTTTTTTTAAGTACCTGAGTTTTTTCTTTTTCTTTTGTCTTATTTATTTATTTATTATACAGTGCTAAGAGATAAGGGTAGTTCCCATCAGAAAAATAACAAATTAGCTGGAACAGAGTATAACTATTGTTATCATCAACATACGTACAGTATTTCTACATGTAGGCTTTATGTCTTCCATCAGAGGTAAAAGTAATAACAATAAAAATAGATGAATGAATCTTCTTTATCTTTCTAAAGATACGCAACCAGAAAAGACTTTGAATTATTCCTCCTGCAAGCAAATGCCCTCAGAGAGTGCTCATGTTGGGTGTTATTCCCCGTGAATGTTTGGACTATCTCTCACTACACACTTGCTCACTGTTTGTCACTAGGTGCTTTGTTACAGGCTGGGGGTAGAATGTGCTCAATGCAAAGGTTGCACTAGGTGACTTCTATCAAAGGCCCAAGAAAAATATATAGCAAAAAAGAGGGAACTTTTTTCAAGGAAGGAAGAGAGAAAAGTGCTTCTGAAAAAGAAGTACAAAGATTTTATTAGACACGGCAAGTACCTTCTGGGCAGATCTGCCCATAATGGCATTCGGTATTAAAACCCTGAACTTTAAGATGGTTTGAATATTTATTAAAGCTGAGTTTTTACAAAAGATAAAAAATCACAAATTTAAAACTGGAATAGACCTTTGGATTTGTCTATTTCTATACATTTTATTTTATAGATGAAGAAATTTAGGGACAAAGAAGTTGCATGACATGACTAAAATCACACAGCTGGGTAGTAGCAGAGCTAGGACGGAAATGAGGATTTTTTTTTATCTGTTTGTTCTAAAACTTGCTAAAAATGGAGCTTTGTCCCCACCCTGGTAAAGAACAGATTTTTAGATCTTAATGAGCTGGGAAATTATGTGCCTTAAGAAACAGAATTTGGCCAGTGGGATTTACTCTCTCTTTGTTGTATCAAATGACATGCCAAGGTTTATTCAAATATAGCACACACTGCCTTTCTTCTCTCCCCTAACATGGGATTCTTTAATTATCCTCACAGACCTGGGCTCAGATATAGTGTCACACCCCCGGTGATGGGGTGAAAAACATAAAGGCCACCATGTTGAAGACAAACCTTAGTACACACAACTAAGCAACCACACTCAGTGGGACAGAAAGTGATATATGGGGGGAGGTGTTCAAAATTTCCTTAGCATACAAATTGTGTGTCCATTGTAACAACCACGTGGAATTTCCTTCCCTATTTGAGACACTGATGAGCAGATTTCTCCTTATTTTATTAAATGAAAGGGGAAGCAAGAATTATTTATTTATTTTTATTGCTATAAATTGACCTCTAAGTACTGTTTTTTCTGTGTCCCAAAGGTTTTGATAAGTTGTATCTTCATTCTCATTTGTTTCTAGAAATATTTTTATTTCACATTTTATTTCTTCTGTCACCCAGTAGGTTTTGAGCAGTGTATTATTCAGTGTCCACATATTTGATTCTTTCCTTGGTCTTCCTATTATTTATTTCCAATTTTATGGCATTGTGATCTGAGAAGATGCTTCATAGTATTTCAGGGTTTTCTTTTTTTTTTTTTTAATTTATTGAGGTTTGTTTTGTGTCCTAACATATGGTCTATCTGTTCTGGAGAATGGTACATGTACACTGGAGAAGAATGTGTATTGTACTTTTGTTGGGTGGAGTGTTCTCTATATGTCTATGAGGTCAAATTGGTTGATTGTCTTGTTGAGTTCTTCTGTATCTTTTTTTTTTTTTTTTTCTGGTTGTTCTGTCCCTCCTTGAAAGTGGTATGCTAAAGTCTTCTACTACTATTGTAGAGTTGTCTATTTGTCTTTTCAATTCAGTTAATATTTGCTTTATGCATTTTGGAGCTCATTCATTGAGTGCATAGATATTTATTATGGTGATGTCCTCTTGACCTGTTGATCAGTCAACACTTTTAGCATCATATAGTGTCTTTCTCTGTCCCTTATGCTGCTTTTCACCTTGAAGTATATTTTATCAGAAATTAATATTGCCACTCCTGCTCTATTTTGGTTGCCATTATTGTTGTTGTTGTTATGTACCATCGAGTCAGACCCGACTCATAGTGACCCCTCCTTGGATTTCCGAGGCAGTATCACTGTGGAAGTAGATTGCCCAACCTTCCTTCCGAGGAGTGGCTGGTGGGTTTGAACTGCCAGCTTTCTGGATAGCAGTCAAGCACCTTAGGCACTAGGCTACCAGGTTGATATATTTTTTTCTACCCCTTCATTTTTAATTTATTCTTATCTTTGCATCTAAGGTGTGTCTCTTGTGGGCAGCATATTGATGGGTCTTCTTTTCTTACCCAATATGCCACTCATTCTCTTGACTGGTGCATTTAGTCCATTCACATTGAGTATAATTAGAGATAAAAAAAAAAACAAAAAAACTCACTACCATTGAGTTGCATCTTACTCATAGTGACCCATCCTTGGGTTTCCAAGGCGGTATCACTACAGAAGTAGATTGCCCAACCTTCTTTCCAAAGAGTGGCTGGTGGGTTTGAACCACCATCCTCTGGTTAGCAGTCAAATGTCTTAGGCACTAGCCACCAGAGCTCCCTAACTAGAGATAGGTATGAATTTATTGCTGTCATTCTGTTGTGTTTTTTGTTGTGTTTTTGGTGATTTCCTTGTTCCAACTATTTTTCTGTGCTGAGTTCATTTTGTTATCAAGTGTTTTTTTCTCTTTTCTTCATTAATATTGGTTTTGTTCTTACTAAGCCCTGATGCTTTTCTTCTGAGTTTGCTTAGAAGGATTGTTAATTTTCTTTGTGGTTCCACTGAAGTAAATTCTTATCTCCCTAAGTTTGGGACAGTCCGTTCTATAAAGACATTGTCCTGTCTTCCTCTCCATTTGGAAGTTTTGTAATTAAAACTTTATTCCCTCTATTTTCTTTGTTGCTGGCATCATATGCAGATTGACTGTCTTATTTCTCTGTGTACATTTTCTATGAGCTTATTTTGAGAATCTTTTTCTGGTTTGGTTTTTAAGTGGTGGTGTGAAATGTCGTGATTATACTTTGTTGTTCTCTGTTGTGGGTTCTCTATCTTTAGCATTTCTTGTATGGTTGGTCTTTTTTCACAAATTCCCTTAATTTATGTTTGTCTGAAAATGTCTTGATTTCACCCTCATATTTGAGGGACAGGTTGGCTGGATATATAATTCTTGGTTGGAAGTTCTTTTCCTTCAAAATTTTATGTATGCCTTCTTGCATACATGGTTTCTGCTGAGAATTCAGAGCTTAGTCTTATTGGTTGTTCATTGTAGGTGACATTCCATTTTTCCTGAGCTGCTCCCAAGATTCTTTCATTGTCTATGTTTTCCAAAGTTTGATTATGAAATGTCTTGGTGACTTTCTCTTGGGATCTATCCTGTATGGGATTCTTTGAGCTTCTTGGATGAATATCTTTTCTTCCTTCACAATATGGGGGAAAATTTCTGTTAGCAAGTCTTCAACAGTTTCCTCAATTTTTTTTTTTTTTTTTTCTGCCTCTTGTTCTGGTATTCCAATCAGTCATATGTTGTTCCTTTTCATGTCATCCAATATAATTCTTAGGTTCTCTTCATTTCTCTTAAATCTATGTTCTGATTTTTCCTCACACAGGTTGACATCAAAGGATTTGTCTTCTAGCTGGGAAATGTGTTCTTCAGCCAGCTCTAGTCTACTCTTTTTGTTCTTCCACTGTGTTGCCTATCTCTGTAATTTCAGCATTCATCTTATGGATTTCTAACTGCTGTTTTTATATGAGTTTTAATTGTTTATTTATCTTGTTATTTTTTCTTGAATGGTTTTCCTGAATTATTCCAGGGTACTTTCTGTTTTCTCATTGTTTCTGTTTATAGTTTCCTTGAGTTCTTACAGGGTTCTATTTTTATACCTTCTGGATTCCTTCTCAGATAGGTCTATTGGTTGTTCTCTTCCATGATACATAACTCTTTAGCCTGGGCTTTTGTTTCTTTTATCTTGTCCTGTTTTTTTTTTTTTTTTTTGATTGGTTTTTAGGTTGTCTGTTGTTTCCTAGACATTTTGAAGTTGTTGTCTTTAATTGTTAGTTATGATTTGTTTCACCCTGATTTTATGTTTTAATATATCTGGAAGTGTGAAGCAGCTGTACTTCTTTGATTATTAACTCGGCTGTACTGGGTCACTCTCTAGCTCTCTCTGTGTTGGTGGAATCACTGGTGGGGATGTGTTTGTCATGAAGAGGATTTAGAGTTGGGGTGAGCAGTTGTTGTACACCATCTATCATTGATCCTGTGGTACAGGAGCTATTGTTGTTACCTGTCTATTGGGTGAGGTGTTCAGTGTAGTAGCTCCACTTGCCCACTGGAGGTTTAATATGTTCCTTCTAATGCACAAGGCAGGGGAGAAAAGGAAAAAGGAAAAAAGAAAAACAAAAGTCCCAGAAGTGAATCCCAGGAAAGAAAGGCAGGAGTTTTCCATGTTTGGGGCAAGATAATTCAGTCAGCGATGCAGGCACAGGCAGGACAGCCTGGGTCCTTCTGAGGCCATCTGCTGCTGCTAATGCCTTGCTGACAATCAAAGTTCTACAGTTCAAAACCAGCAGTCACCACAAAGTACAAAGGGCCAACCCTTTCTGCATGGATGAACAAGCTGCAAAATCCCAGTGCACAGATCCAGTCTTTGCCAAAAAGTGTTGGTAAGAGTTGGACCCATACCCACTGCCTTCCACCCTCTCCAGGACTGTGCCTACTCAGAGGGAGTTTCTCCCCTTCCCCCACTCCCTTCTGGACTCCACAGCAGTCCAAGCCAAAGGGGGTCTTCAACCACTTCCCAATAAGATCTTTCTTGTCACTTAAAGCCCCAGCTCACATCAGAAACTCCTGGTGTCAGGAATTGAACTCACACCTGTGGTTTCCAGCCAAACAAAGTATAGGCATGTGAGTTAAGCATTTACCTCAAGTAGACACATGCCCTGGAGAGAACAATCATGGGAGAAAGAAGGGCTGCTTATGCACAGGAAAACAGCTCAGGGGGCAGGAGTGTATGGAGGGATGGACACTGGGAAGAGGTAACTATGGGGAGGAAGTGGGAGAGGAGCTGTTGCATTGTGGTAAACTGTGGTTAATGACATGAGACAAAGTATATGTGAACTGCTGTATGGAAAGTGAATTTGCTCTGTAAATCTTCACCCAAAAAAAAAAAAAAAGTCTCACTACCCCCCCCACCAAAAAAAAAATAAAACTCCTGGTGTGGCTATTCTGACTCTCCAGTGGCTGTGGGTTCCATGATGTGTTTTTGTTTTGTTTTGTTTTTGTTGTTTGTTTTTCCTTCCTGTTCTCCTCCTTGACCTCATTTATGTTTCTTATGATTCCTTTCCATCTCCGTCTCCATCTCCATCTCTGCCGGCTGGATGGGTTCATTTATTTTTCCCTGTTGTTTAATCTGCTTCCTTTCTTCAACTTCACTGGATCTAATACTTTACCTTCTCCTTAGTTGCTCATAAGTCCAGTATCATTTGTATCTGCTTTACCTAGTTACTCAGAATCTCAGTTGGAACAGGGACTGAATGTGCGGACTATCTGTATGATGCCATCTACCTTCTACATTATTTTTAAATAAGTTTTTCCAAGCAGGGGAGTTGTAGTCATGTTTTTCTCCTTTTTACCAACAAAGAACCTGTTTCTTGGTGGAGTGTGGAGTCTCGGTACTGAAATAGAAATTTCCAAAGTGTCTCATCACACTAGTATAAACCAGTATCTATGGCATAGGTTCACATCTGACATCTAATACATAAGTAGGATGTAGCAAGCTATGGCCACTTTCTTTATTTTTGGGATGAATAGGTTCCAGTTTGCTCAGCTTACACCTATTTTCCCAGCATACTATTAATAGCCCTGCCCACCTTCAGTCTCCAGTGGGTATCAGTTTAGATCATTAGTTGAATAGTCATTTTACTCATTAATAACAAAGTTAAATAAAATGTGCTACTGTAAAACTCATTTAAAGTAAAAGTAATTTACATTCTACTCTGGGATATCTTTGTCCAGAGGCTCTTAAACTTTGGTGTGCATTATAGTTATCTGGGGTCTTTGCTAAAATTAAAGATTCCTGGGCCCATTCTCAGATATCCTGATTCCCTAGGGCTTGAGTGGGCCCAGGAATTGGCATTTTAAACAAGCCACCCCCAATGCACACACACACCTCATTGACTCACGCCAGTGGCTATTGGCCCACACTCTGAGAAAAGTTAGTTATTTGACCTAAGGAAATTTTAATTACTGGTCAGTATTGGAGAAACTGCACATTAAAGAATCAAATTCACAGGACTGTTTATAAGCTACGAGGTCTTATTTTGTGAGTTGGTCGTTTTAAAAATATTTGTGTCAAATGCTGTAACATCTTGCTTTCCTCAGATCTGTACTAATCCCCCTTTCATCGCCCCCCCCTCCATACTGAGCTGGAGAGTAACTTCAGAAAACGAAACAGTTGATTATACAACACCCCCCCCACACACACACACACACTTGAAAACAGCCAATGTTTCCTAGTCAAAAGCTTCTCTTTTTCTGTGAGTAAAGGCCAAACTCTTTGATACAGGACTTGGCTCCATCTGCCCCCTCAGCCTCAACTCCCTCCCCAGCTACATGGGCTTTCTTTCAGATTTCTTAGTTCACAACTCCTCCTCCCTCCATATAACTATTTCCTGGTTCACTTCCACTGTACCTTGTGATCTCAGTTCAATCAGGGAAGCCTTTTCTCACCTCTCTTTCATATCCCTCTATTCTCAGTTCTCAAAGACTCTTGAAACTCTCCCTCACAGCACATATCACAGCGCTATCTTCCATTTACTGGTGACATTTTGATTAACAACTTTTGCCTCCAAGACTGTAAGCTTCATGAGAACAGAGGATTTGTGTATTTTTATTTACCCTTATATCCCAGCATCTTCCACGTGCCTGGTCCAGAGGAGCTGTTCAGTAAATATTTGTCAGATGGGTGGATAAATTAATTAATTCTGAGTAAGGTGATCTGTTGCCATCCAGTCGATTCAACCTATGATGACCTCACGTTAGAGAAGAATTGCTCCATAGGGTTTTAGTGGATGTAGTCTTTTTTTTTTTTCTATGCATTTTATTGAAATATAATTTATGTACAGTGAAATACACAGAATTAAAGTGACATGGATCAATGCATTTTTTTTTTTTTTTT
>NW_006921591.1:3423051-3426816 GCF_000298275.1 Orycteropus afer afer
GTCTTGGGTTTTGGTGAGTTTGATGATGATATGTCTTGGTGATTTTCTTTTGGGGTCTATCCTGTTTGGGGTTCATTGGACTTCTTGAATGGATGCATTCTCATCTTTCATCATACCAGAGTAATTCTCTTCCAACAAATCTTGGACAATATTCTTTGTGGTTTTGTCTGTCTCTTCCTGTTCTGGAATTCCAATTATCTATAGGTTATTCCTTTTGATGGTATCCCACATGAACCTTAGGCTTTCTTCATTTTGTTTTGATCTTTTATTTCTGATTGATCCCTTTCCAAAGACATATTGAGATATTTGCTTTCAATCACACTAATTCTATCTTCATTGATTCAATTATATTCCTTTGACCATTCAATGTGTTATCTATTTCTGAAAATTTAGTATTTATTTTCTGAATTTCTGTCTGTAGATTTTGTATCATTTCTAATTTTTCATGTATTTTGTCATTTTGTTCTAGTATTGTCTTTCCAAATTGTTCTAGGGTTTTTTCTCTGTGTTTTCCTCAATTTTGTCAGTGTTTTCCTTGATCTGCCTCTCAATTCATTGAAGATAACTAAATATAATTCTTTTGACTTCCTTATCAGGGAGTTTCAATGCTGCTTCTTCCTCAGGGATGTGTTTTGGGTCTGTGTCCTGGTCCCTTGTTTCTCCTGCTTTATCTTGCTTCTTTGTGTGGACTGTGATGCTGTGTTGTCTCCAAGGCATTGTGACGTATTTGTGTTTATATTTAATTTGTGATTGCATGTTGGAATGATTTGCCCAAGATTTTTATTTTCTTTGTTTTGTTTGGATGTTATCTACATAAGCAGAATACTGTGCTCCTCTATTTGCTAGTTGGCAGTACTTATGCACTCACCACCTATCTCCTTTCCTATTGTCAGCTTCCCATATGTCCCTGCCATCCTTGGCAAATGGAGCCTATTCTTAGGTCCCTGGAATCCAAATGAGGAATGCTGTCACTTTAAATATCCAAAATGGCCACTGCTGGTAAACAATCAAAATGGCTGCATGCTCTGAAGAGCCGAAAGTCCACAGCTCAGGTTATCTCCCAACTTGCTGTTTCCCTTCCTAGTCATGGGCCACCAGCACAGCCATCCCTGCAGCCCTTAGTGACCAGGGCTGATCTTTAGGTCAATTCTCAGGTCCCAACACCACTTAGAAATAGTCAGGCTGTTGGTCTTGTCAGACTAGCTGACAGTCCACTGCTCCAACCATCTCCATACTCACTGTTTTCATTCAGGTTTTTCCACTAGTTGATGCCTTCTGTATACTTCATTTCAAAGCTCAGGGTTCCAGCATTGTCTTCTGTATCTCTGTCAATTGGTTTGTTTTTCTTTGTTGAAGAGGCTCTGTGTAGCTTGCCTGCCTATTCTGCAATCTTACTGTAAGTCCCTGGACATAGTCTTTACTGAGGCATACTGCCAGGTCTTTCTTCTGTGGCACTGTTGGTGAGTTCAAACCACCAACCTTTAGGTTAGTACTCAAGCACAAACTGCCGCATCCGACAAAACCACATAGGTCATGAAATGAAGCGACATGAAAGGATTAATGGTTTTCTTTATTATTATTTATTAAGGAATGGGGACCAGGTGGACACCCTGCATGTTCTGCGGGAGCGACCCCTGATGACTTTGTTCTACTTTATTTATATGTTTGTACATGATTACGTCATTTTGGAAGTCATACAATCAGCTTATTCTCTACAGAGCTAAAGTTTTACTCCTCTACGTGCTCAGAGACAATAGGTGGTCATTAAAACAATCACAGCAGTCTCTTCAGGAATAAGGAGTGTAAAACAATAAATGTTTACTAAGACACAGTGACCCAAAGTATAAGATAAAAACATGGAGAATAATATCTACTTTTAATACTTTGATGTTTTGCCAATTAAGTATTTAACAGTGAGAGAGACCATGCCATCTTTTAAAGCAACATTCAACCACAGAGAGGCCTTGCCATCTCTAAAAGCAAACACTCAATCACAAGAGAGGCCTTGTCATCTCTTCACTGTAATTAGAACGTGTGCCTTGCAATCATGTTCTTTTGGGGGTCTTTTTCTTGGTCCCCAACAACAAACCATTTGCACTATCAAGGTACCTAAACCAAAAATAAAACCCACTGTCAGCAAGTTGAAGCCAACTCACAGAGACCCCCACTGAGTTTCCAAGGCTGCAAATCTTTATGCAAGTAGATCCTGTCATCTTTCTGATATACCACTCACCAGCTGGTTATCAATCAAATCTCTTCCCCACTGTTGTTGTTGTTGTTGTTAAGTGCCACCGAGTCGGATCTAACTTATAGTGACCCCCTCCTTTCTGAGGTTTCGGAGGCAGTATCACTATGGAAATAGATTACCCCATCTTCCTTCTGAGGAGTGGCTGGTGGGTTTGAACGCCAGCCTTCTGGTTAGCAGTCAAGTGCCTTAGGCATTACGCTATCAGAGCTCCCTTCTTATCCACTAGTGCTAACAAAATGCTTGAATGATAGTGTCTTTATTAACTCTTTATGCATTGAGTGAAACATTCATTGAGTCCCACTGTGTTCTGAGGTGGGGAAGCTGGTGATCTGAAGATGAATAAGATGCATTTACACATTTGGTGGAAAGGTATTATAATCATTTTTCTCCATAATATATTTATCAAAGACTGCCAACTTGTAGTAAGGGCAGTAGCTGAATATCAGTGAAGAGGTATGCGACCTACTTTTGGGGCTAACTAAGCTCCCTAGAGTGTCATTTCTTGGAGTTGGAATAACGCAGCCCAGTGCTCTGTGCTGATTAATATTATTTTGCATAGGCCTGATGATGCTTGAGAACACAGGACGAGGCTTACCCAAAGGTGAGTCATTGTCCTACCTACCACTTAGGAAAATGGATAGCTCGGAAGATTGCTTTATGTACAGACAAGACGAAACTTGATGTAAACCCTAGATTCCAAATAAGGTCCTCAATCGTTAGCTTCCTGAGTACGAATATTGTTGAGGCAAACAAGCTTATGGTCTCAATCAGATAGGAAATATATGTAGAATAAAAGTTGTTTGTGCAGTAGCCTCACTTTTATGGAATTCACTGCTGATTAAATTCCATAAAAATGAAAATAAGTCATGTCTGGAATCACCTCATACTCTTCACAATTTGTCATCCTTGGGATTGGATCCAACTTAGTTTTCTTGTTTCTCTCTCGGAGATTCATAAGAAGAGTGTGTTTTATTAAGAAACACATGTATCTGACCTCTGTTTTCACTATGTGTATCACAGGTGATTAATTAACAAAGAAACTAACATTTCTGATTTTGTTTCTGATTGAAATGGATTACTTATGTTTGGATAAACTATGTATACTTCATTAAAAAAATGTTATACTTTTATGAATGTAATGTAAATTAAACAGCTATCTTTTCTGAAATTGTCAGTTGTGATCTATGAAGTACAGTAGTATTGCCAGGTCTCTCAGAAGTTTTCTTCCTCTGCCTCTTTCTTCTTACTTATTTTTCTCTTTTGAGTTCCCCAGCACACACACTTTTATTGTGGTGAAAACATATACAACAAGATATCCGCGAACATAACAACTTCCTCATTTACAGCTCAGGGACATTCATGACATTTCATCTTGTGCCACTATGATTGCTATCCTTTCCCAAAATATTCCACCACCATTAGCATAAACTCAATGCCCCGAAAACAAAAGCTTCCCTTTTCCCCTTCCCTCCTATCCCTAGTAACCACTCGTAACATATATATATATATATATATAT
>NW_006921591.1:3426916-3439897 GCF_000298275.1 Orycteropus afer afer
TGATACTGCCTTGGAAACCAAGGAGGTATGTAGGAATTTAGCCTCCCCTCCCCTCTCATCCCTGATAACCAACAAAGAAAGTTTCCTTCCATGTACAAAATTTTCCTTGACTTTTTACCACAGTGGACTAATGTAATATCTGTACTTCTGTGAGCGACTTATTTCATTCAGCATAATGTCCTCCAAGTTCATCCACATTATACAGTCTTTTGCAGATTCCACATTATTGTTTAGGGTTGCACAGTATTCCATTGTGTGTATGTACCACAGTTTGGTTATTCATTCCTCAGTTGATGGTCCCTTAGGTTGTTTGCATCTCTTTGCTGTTGTGAATAGTGCTGCAATGAGCATGGGTGTAATATATCTGTTTGTGTCCTGGCTCTCACTTCTTTAGGATATGTACCTCTCTTTTGCTCTTCTACTCACTTCAAACATATCTTTCCATCTCCCCTCTTTCTCATTATTATAGTTTATTCTCCTTGGAAAGTGATAAAGGAGACAAGAATGGAGAAAATGGCAGATAACCCAATTTTCTGGATTTGATTCAGGGTAATTTAGAATGTAGAACACAAGAAAATATGCTTTTAGGTCAATGACAAGTCTCTGAGCATTATACAGATGTGACTTTCTGTCCTGGGTGATGTAACATGAGAGCACATCACAAGCTTCCTCTCTATCTCTAGCAAACCACAGCAGGTCCCTCCCATACACCAGAACCAGTCAGAGTATACCTGTGACCTTCAGCTACCAGTATCTATGTATGAGGGCCTTCTTATGCCAGAACTGTGGAAAGCTTCACAACCTATGGCAGGCTGGAAGCTCCAGGAAATTAATACCACAGGGACCAATGATTCTCATAATTGGTACATAAATATCTCATCTCCCTCACCCTTGGGTGTGGTAATTCTGAGACAAGAGTTTTGCACCACTTCCCTGATTCTTCATCCCATGAGACTGAGCTTCAGTTGTTCAGCAATGTAAGTTCTAATGACTCCCATCCCTTCCTTGAATCACTTCTCCACTTCCATATTGGTGTTACCTGCATTTCCCAAATAAACTACTGGCAATCAAATCCTTGTTCTCTAAGAACCCAAACAAGACACTAGCTAATGATGTAGAAATGCTAATCAAGAAATTGAGTCTCTTGCAAAGTGGTATATTGCAGGGAAGTCCATTTTAAAACCTTCATCCTCTGCCTTCTTGGCTTCAGGGCTCAACTCATCATACATTCTGACCTTTGCTGCTGCCATCTCCGATGATTCTTCTCCTCTTTAGATCTTCACACAACTCAGTTTACTTCATCTTGAAAAAGGTTTCCACTTGCCTTGCCTTCTTACAATATGCATTTCTTTATATTTTGCCCCTTCCCTGCCAAATGTTCAAAGGAGCATCTAAGAAAATTGCTTCTATTTTATCTACTTTCACTTTCTGCTTAACCACTGACAATATAAGTAATATTGCCACTCTTTAGTAAACAGCTCTCAAGTTGCCGCTAACAACTTTCTTTTTACAAACTCTAGTGGTCCTTTTTCTGCTATCTTGTCACCCCTTACTGTTGAGCATATTGACTGGATTTCCTTCCTGAAAAATGTCTTCTAGAACTTTAGCATTGGAAAGGATATAAGTACAGTCCTTTCATTTTACATCTGGAGGAAACTGAGGCCTAGAGATGTTGAATGGCTTGCCTAACTAGACACAAAAACATCTGGGCTTTGAATCCAGATATTCTGACCTATCTAGTATGACAACTACTTTTGGTAAGTCCTGATGAAAAAACCTTCAGAATGTTCCTAATTTTTATTTCTCCCTCTATAATAGCCTCCTAGCTGGTCTCTCTACCTTCTTCCTTCCATAGCTCATTCCATTCTCCATTGCAGCAGTTAGAATGATATTTCTAAAATGTAAATCACAGACTATTATCTCTATTTACTCTCTGATTCCACTTTATTGTACTTAGAATAAAATTCAAATGCCTTTCCATGGCTTGCAAGACTCTCCATGGTCTACCTCTTATCTTTCTGTCTCATTTTCTCCTTTTCTTTAATTGATCATCACTGTGCTCCGTTACATGGACTCTTGCTCAGTCCTGTAAATCAGCAAGGCCAGTTTAGCCTTGCCATGAGGCATTGGCGTTTCTCTTCCCTGTCCCAGACCTTTGCACAAATACTTCTTTCTCATTATTTGATGTACTCCTCAGACAAGCTTACCTTGACATCACTACATCTAATGATCTAAACTACCCCGTAGGATTTCCAAGGCAGTAAATCTTAACAGAAGCAGACTGCCTCATCTTTCTCCTGTGTAGCCCCTGGTGGGTTGGAACAGCCAAACTTTTGGTTAGCAGCTGAATTCTTTAATCATTGTACCCCAGAACTCTGTCCTCTAGGGTCACTGTGAGTCAGAATTAATATGATGGCAGTGGGTTTAACAATCTGAACACCCCATTATCCATCAAATTATGCTGTTTTATTTTCTTTGTAGTATTTACCACTAAATCAAACCAAACCAAACTCACTGCTGTTGAGATGATTCCAACTCATAACAACCCCCATTGGGCTTCCAAGACTGTAAATTTTTATGGGAGTAAATCACCCCATCTTCCTTTTGTGGAGCAGCTGGTGGATCTGAACTGCTGACCAGAAGGTTAGCAGCCAAATGCCTTAACCACTATGCAATTTATTACTACTGATTTGATGGGGAGTTTGTCATGTTTCCCACCATTAGTATATAAGTTTATTGAATATGGGACTTTATTTAGTTTACAACTATATTCCCAGCACCTAGAAGAGTGGATGGACCATAGTGAATATTCAATAAATACTTGTTATATGCACAAATGAATGAATTATTCATGTTTCAATGTCTCTGTCTCTATTATAAGAATCCTTTCCCCCCTTTTTTTTACTTCCCAATTCTATTACTCATCTCTCAAGAATTTTTCTCCACTATCATCAAACTGATTTCCTTATAAACCAAAAGGATAGAGGTAATTCCTGCCTAGGAGCCTTTGTTTCAGTTTTCTCTTTAACCCTTGCCTCTCTATTCAAGTTGTATCACTCTGTCAAAACATGTCAGTTTCCATTTCCATGGAATCATATCTCACTGTTCTAGCCCTCATTTATCACCAGTTTTTCAAATTATGTAAAATGACTCTTGTGTTTTATGTAGTCCCAGTAATCATATGTAATCCATATCTAGATTTGTTCTCAGTTGTTTCACATAATATTTAGACTGTGTCCAGATACTTCAAATATATATGTGTTATACATTTATATATGCATATATGAATGTGTGTGTATGTGTGTATGTATGTATATGTGAGTTACTTGTGCTTATGTGTGTGTTGGCATTAGCCCCATTTGGGCATTTGAGACAAAGAAACCAAGACTCACTGAAGTTGTTTTCCCATGGTAGATCTGGAATAGGACTGTCAGATTCCAAACTCTGTGACCTTCTATTCACCACACAGTAGCTTTTCTTTATTTTTGTTTTTAATTAGCATAGAATCCTAATTATTACAGGGTTCCTCAATATATTTTGAAACAATTGAATGAAACTTGTTCAGAGAGCAATAAAAAGCATTCACACAGCAAAATATATGTACAAAAACAAACAAGCTCACTGCCATTGAGTCGGTTCTACCTCATAGCGACCCCCATAGGATTTCCAAGGCTGTAAATCTTTACAGAAGTAGATTGCCTCACCTTCCTCCTGCAAAGCAGCTGGTGGTGAGTTTGAACTGCTGGCCTTTTGCTAAGCAGTCAAATGCCTTACCAGCTACACCTGCAAAGCTCCTTATCAAGTGGATGTAGATGATGAATTTTCTTTACAAGTTTACTTTGCAGTCCTAGTATCTAGTGTTATTTATAGTGATCCCAAATAGAAATGAAAGAAAGACCTCTTTGTTGCAAAGTTTGATTAGTAACAATATCTACAAAGTTCATATTCCTTTCATAGACATGGAAGTCTGAGAAGCAGCCAAACCTTAAACAAAGAATCAAAGCTATACAATACCCTAATGGCCTGGATGTGTTTCCTGGTATGAGGATGTGTACTTTAAATCTGCCTGGCATTTATGTAAGATAAATGCACACCTGGTATGGTAGTTACACACCTGTACAGGTGTCACAGGAGAAGTTACATTCTGAGGTCTGCACAAAACAGATTAAATAGGTCAAGTTTCTAGGTTGGTGGTTTCTGCTGTTTTCACATTATATACTGTTCTCCCTAAATATCCATAAGTAATTGGTTCCAGCACTCCCATGGATACTAAAATCCACAGATGTTCAAGTCCCTTACATAAAATGGCTTAGTATTTGCATATAACCTACTCATATCCTCTCATACACTTTAAATCATCTCTAGATTATAATACATAAAACAATGTAAATGGTATGTAAATAGCACTTCATGTTCCCTCTTAGTCTTTGAGTGATTGTTTTGTCTACTTAATTGCTTTTTTTTCAATTTAAGTATTTGTGATCCAAGGTTGGTTGAATCTGGGGATGTAGAAGGCCAACTGAATATTAAGACATACATTTTTTAACATGCTTCATAATTTATTTTCAAAAGGGAGTTTAAATGAGTTTCTTTGGAACTTCTAAAGCACCTTGGCATATAGTTTGAAAACTTGTTGTTTTGTCTTTTGCTATTCTTTTCTAAGTAGGTAGTATAAGTGCCTTTAATGTAAGAATCATATCTTTTGTGCTTTTGTTTTTGCAAATGATCTTTTCTTAGGACTAAATATACAGAAATCTCTCATCATTGATAATCTAATTTAGCCCACGTGTTTGCACAGTGTTTAGAATTAAGTACTATGGTGGGGTGATGTCACATTACTTTGTGGCTATACAAAGTCTTGATATAGTAAAATGTGGGTGAGATATTTTTAAAAATATTCTATTTCCTTGACATTTGTTTCTCCTTAGAGCACATGAGCCAATCATGAGCCTTAAATTAGCACTTTGCAACTTCCAAAAACCTGCCAAAGACAAGGCTGAGCAAAGAGCTTCCAGCAGGGAGGAAGACAAGACAAAAACATTTTATGTCCATCCCCAGGCTATACTGAAAATCCTGCAGTGTTAGAAAAGAGACTAGGATCCTTAAGAGTTGTGTCATTATTGAGCTGAAGTAACTAATTGGTTTCAGCTTAGAATTCTGAAACTGCTGTTTCAATATTGTGCGATATTTTATTTTCCCTTACATTAATGAAATAGTTTATGACCAGAGACTTTAATGATGCTATTTTGAAGTGCTGAGCCATTCAGAAATCAGGGTGTCAGTATTGCTTTTTTTCCAGTTTAGGGCCAAATTCAGTTGTGTGTATAAAAGTGGATTAACCACATAACTCTACCTAAGGCTTCACTGGCTCTGTCACTTCTCCCACTGGGCAGAGAACATCTAAATTCAGAGTTGGTGACCTAGAGGCTTTGTCCTGTCAGGGTTCAATACAAATATCAACTGTTTACTAATACAAGCACCACTCAGAATTTGTTTAGCCAGGTCTTATGTCTGGCCCAGAAAGAATGCAGAAGCAGTAAGGGCATTCCAAACTTTCATCCTTGACTCCGGCTTATATTTCAGTGGGCATTATTGAAAGCAATCATTCTTTCTTGCTTCAGGAGAAACTGTCAGAGGAAGAGAGAAAACACAAAGAAGACTTGGAAGAGCACATGGTGGTAGATGAAGATTTGAGGAGCGAAAGTAGCAGTACCGATGAGGGAAAAGACAAGACCAAATTGCTGTTAGAACGACTGAAAGCTCTGGAGGTAAGAAATAAAACAATTTTTACACATTTAAAGAAAAATGAAAGTCCTCTGCTGCTTTTATTGGCACTGATTTGGAGTGAGTATAAATCTTCCTTTCTCAATTCATCCTGACTAATATGATCTTGAGTCTCCTCTCATGAGTCATTTATCAATGATGATCAAAAAGTTAAAATTGTAGCACTTGAAAGGGTCTCAAACTAATGACTATGATTACGTTGGCTTAAGAAGAGAGCATAGGGGCAGTAGTTCACTTTAAATTCAGTTTAGCCCTTGAACTGGATCAGTTCCTAAATTATAAGCTTCTTAGAGGAAGGAGCTAAGTATTTCACTGTGTTTTCACAATGCCTAGTATAAGGAATAAGGAGCGCTGGTGGTATAGTGGTTAAGGCATTTGGCGGCCAACCAGAAGGTTGGCATTGAAACCCACAGTCCACTCTATGGTAGAAAGATGGAGTATTCTGCTTCTGTAAAGAGCCTTAGAAACCCAATGGTGACTGTTTTCAATTGGAATCAACTAGATGACACTGAGTTTGGTTTTCAGAGTATAAGGAATGAATGAATGAAATAATCAATCATATATAAGGATGAAGGAGTTTTGTTGGTGTAATGGTTAAAGCATTTAGCTGCTAACCAGAAGATTAGTGGTTCAAACTCACCAGCTGCCTCATGGGAAAAAGATGAGGTAGTCTGCTTCCATAATGATGTACAGCCTTGGAAACCCTATAGTGCACTTCTACTCTGTCCTATAGGGTCTCTATGAATTGGAATTGACTCTAAGGCAACTTGTTTATTTATTTATTTATTAATAATTTTCTTTAATTTCTTTAATTTTGAACAAAAGTTCCACATGTGAAACATAAAAGCAAGCTGAAACTGAGCTGAAAGGTCACCTGAGGAAGTTTTGGGACCCTAATTAGTTGCCATTCATCAATTCTGACTCAGGGTGAGCACATGTGATAGAGTAGAACTGTGCTCTATAAGGTTTCAATGACTGTTTGTTTGTTTGTTTGTTTTTTTTTTCCCAGAACTGAATATCCAGGCCTTTCTTCTTAGGGAGCTATGGATGGATTGGAACATTTGACTTTTCAGTTAGCAGCCAAGCACATTACCAGTTTGCACCACCCAAGGACTCCTTTGGAACACCACAGTCCTTCAGAACACAGTTAGAAAACTGGTCTATTACTTTGTGGCATGTGACATCACTTGAGGGATTAATTACTAACTCTTTTTGGCAGGAATCAGACTATTCTAGTTAGTAGTTTTTGATTAAGATTTCACATGCTGAAAGACTCAGTGAAAATGTCTTTTTCTATGACTTGGCACAGATCCTTTCTGTAAATTCTCTTATTGTATAGAACTCTGGGACATAATTACTTTTGAGCAAGGGCTATGCTTAATCCAACTCATCTTTGCAAATCAGGAACCAAGAGTATTTACTCAACGACTAAAAATGTAGGCCTACCATAGTCTAAAGAATCCAAAAATATTTAGTAATGGGAAGAAATAGGACTGCTTCCTTTTCTGCAATTGGAAATCTGTACTTGGTTTCCACCTAGGTTTTGCAATCCTGCTCCCAGTCCACCACATTGTTTACAGTGATTGTGTCCTTTTTAATCTAATTTCATCCACACTAGCAAAGCAAAATGGCTAAAATCATGCATGGCCTTTGAAACCAGACTGCTGGGAGGGATTTGGTTTGATTCTAGTTATTCTATTTTCAAATTTTAAAATATTGGGCAAATTACTTAGGCTCTCTGTGCCTGTTTTCCTCATTTGCAAAATAGGGATAATAATCCATTGCATGGATATAATGAGGATTAAATTAGTTAACATTCTGGTGGTGTAGTGCCTAAGGCATTTGACTGCTAACCAGAAGGCTGGTAGTTCAAACCCAACGCCCACTCCTCGGAAGTAAGTTTGGGCATTCTACTTCCGTAGAGATACTGCCTTGGAAACCTAAGGTGGGGTCACTATGAGTCGAATCCTCGATGGCAGTGAGCTTTTTGTACAACATGCCTGGTCTCTTTCATACATCTGTTCCAGGGCTTCCACATTTCTTTAAGTTGTCTTTGTTTGTTTCCCCTATTTATCTGAATACAGTGGTTAACATAAGAACTACCAATGAGAGAACTCAGCTACTCCACACGAGAGTGATAGAAGGCAGGCAGGTCATCCAGTGCAGTCACACGTGGAGCAGAAGAGAGGTCAGCTAAGGAAACTTCTGGCGAATTATTCGGACAAATACCCAGGGGAATTACCCTGTCCCCTCAAGGGTCCTCATATCATATTTTTCTTTTTTAATATGGTCCTTGTAAATACCTCCTTCAGGAAGACTCAGGTTGCTTCTGGAGAGTTTTGAGAAACTCATGGCTGTGTCTTTTGGTTGAATTAAGTGGATTTCCAAAATCAATGGTAGGATTGAGTTGATCTTATAATTTCTTTCTTCCCTAGAACCAAGTACTTAAATTGTTAGTTGTTATTTAGGATTACATTGAAAGTTTTTCTTAGTTCGTCTAATTGTGACTAAGAAAACTTTGTTAAGGACATATTATTTAATCAAACTGAGAGGTGTTTAAAAAATAGCTTTGACAGTGAATGTTTTTAACACACTCACTGTGTGAAAGAGAAATTATTTTTATTTTTATTTTTTTCTTTTCCTTCCCTGCAGATCTTTTTACTTAAGGTAACAACCATTGCATCCAACATTAGTTAGATGTAAGAGATGATATCTCTTACATTAGGCCCCACAATTTTAACTCACAAAAATATTTTATATTCTAAATTAAATTTCTATAATCATAGTGTTACTGCTTGTTTTCTAAAATTCTTTGTTCAATATTAAGTGAATTCTATCCTTATCCTCAAGGAGCACTGGTGACATGGTGGTTAAGATATAAGGCTGCTAACCAAAAAGATAAGCAGTTGGAACCCACCAGCTGCTTCATGGGAGGAAGACAAGGCAGTCTATTTCCATAAAGATTTACAGCTTTGGTAACCTGATGGAGGTTACTATGAGTGAGAATCGACTCAATGGCAGTAGGTATCCTTATCCCCAGTGAGGCAGTTGTGGTTCAGTAGGAAAATTCTCATTTTTCACATAGGAAACAAGGTATAATTCCCAGCCAATGCATATGAAGCGTAGCCATCATCTGTCAGTGGAGACTTGCATATTGCTATGATGCTGAACGGGAGCCCTGGTGGTGTAGTGCCTAAGGCACTTGACTGCTAACCAGAAGGTTGCGGTTCAAACGTACCAGCCACTCCTCGGAAGGAAGGTTGTGCAATCTACTTCTGTAGTTATACTGCCTCGGAAACCCAAGGAGGGGTTGCTATGAGTCAGAGATGACAAAATGGCATATAACAACAACAACAACATGATGCTGAACAGGTTTTAGTGAAGCTTCCAGACCAAGAAAGGGCTGGTGATCTACTTCCAAAAATCAGCTGATGGAAACCCTATGGGTCACCATAGTCCAGTCTTCAACCAGTCATTGCGATGGCACAGAACCAGCCAGTGTTTTGTGTCATTGTGCATGGGGTTGACATGAGTCAGAGATGGACTCAACAACAGCTAACAAAAACACCAACAACAATACTTATCCCCAAATCTCCAAAGCTCACTATCCTCTACTTGAACAGATTTAAAAAAAAAAAAAACTTCTTTGTCTGTATGTTTCATCCAAATTTCATATTTAGTTTTTAAATTACTATATCCTCAATGTACAGGATAGATAGCATAGGTTGTAAATTGTTGTGGGAAAATAGAGACCTGACTTTGACACATTGCAAAAAGATTTGGTCACAGACCTCCACGCAAATTTAAAATGTTGCTTTAGAAAATTGCAAGGGAATTAACTATAATGATTCAAAATTTACTTGGGGTAAAATTGTACATTGTTCCACAAGTTTTGGAAAGGCAAAGAATATTTTCTATCAGTGTATTTTTGAAACAATCATTTTTGTGTACCCTAATCTCTTGGCCCCTGAGGTTTTAGGAAGCTGATGGGACTGATTTTCAAAGTGATGGGAAGCAGCCTTCCATAGTTCCAGTTCCCAGGAATTAAACATGTTCCAAGAAGATGTGAAAATTATATGCACAGTTATACACAGTTATGCCCTTGATTAATATGACCATAATATTAAAAAACACTGATGTACCCCTCACTATGAGGCTTACGTAAATATTATCCAAACACCTTAACCTACAGCTTGAGGGTAGTCTAGTGCACAACTCTCCCTACTACTACCACTACGAGAGTGTTCCTTCTTGTAGTCATTTCTGGGAGTGGATTCTTGCTTGCACTCAATGTAAATCCCTTCCTTCTCCTCTCAGCACCAACCTCATATGACTTTTCCAAAATCCAGCCCCATGAAGAATATGTCATGGTAAAACATTCTGGAGGCTAAGAGCTTCAACTTGATCTTTGGATAGCTCTAAGTTTCCTCTAAATCCTTTAGCCAGAGCTATTTCTCACTAGCCCCTTTCTCCTTAGTCCCCAGCTTCCTGCCATAGAATTTGGGCAGTTTCTTCCAGTTGACTTGTCTTCCACACCAAGTTCCCTTAATTTATTATTTATCATTTATGCAGAGCAATTTTCACTTCCCATGCTTGTTCTATCCCTTGCTCTATAGCTACCCTAATATAGGCTTACTATGCCAAGCACTGTTCTTACTTTACAATTATTAACTATTTTCTACAAAGAACATTTAACTTCCTATAAAGAATTCCAAGACCAGAACTTAAAGTGATAACACAGCATACATACACACACACAGACACGTGCACATTTTTTCTCCCCTTAAAAGTTATTTACTCACTGCCTTGCTTTCAGCCATTTTCAGTTATTCGTGGAGAAGAGTAAAAAGTCTTACTTCCCAGGAACAACTTCCTCAGGCCTAAATTCTGATTTTTGTTTAGTGTTCGACATCTGGTAGAGAAACCACTTCTGCATTGTACCACTAGGCCTTAGGAGTCACATGGGCAATCTGGATGCCACTTGCATGTTTTCTGCAAATTTGCAGTACCCAGGTGTGATATTTTCTATATTGTTTCAACTTTGAATTTTCAAGGCTGTTTTAGAGACAACTTATTTGACTTTGAAAAGAGCTCATCATTCTCAATAGCACTGTCCGGTCCTAGGCCCTTTCTATGAAAGGATCACTGTAATCATCTAGGTTATGTGTCAACTTGGTTGGGCCTGGTATTGAGTATCTGGGCAGATGGATGTAGTTATTCCCCATGATGAGACTGGCAGTCAATTCCATGGTGGAGTCTGCTGTGAGCAGCTGAGTAACTGCCTTAGGGATATAGTCTGCTTCCAGAATATAAAAAGACACTTTGAGAGAAAGGTCATGAGCTTTTTGGTACATCTGAATCCTGCATTTCACCAAGTCTTCATCTTAGTGGCCTGCCATGTTGACTGCTGATCTTGAGACTGTTTCTGGACTTGAACTAGTCATCTGCTGTGTTGCTTGATATCTTGGAACTGTGCCATTTTACTTGTTGCCCTTGGGTTTGTCAGCCTCAGCAACCAGTATCTTTCTGAGTTAAGAGATGCCTCCAGCTCCAGTGAGCCAGGAGCAAGAGACAGAACTGAAGCCCAATGTTGAAGGGTCTTCACCCATTCCCTGGAGCTGGCACTATGAACTCGGACTTCATAGCGGCCCCTCCTTGAGTTTCTGAGGTAGTATCACTATGGAAATAGATTGCCCAACCTTCCTTCTGAGGAGTGGCTCGTGGGTTTGAACCTCTACTTTTCTGGTTAGCAGTCAAATGCCTTAGGCACTACGCCACCAGAGCTCCCTTTGTAAACTGTAAGAGAATGAATTCCTGTTTGTTAAAGCTATACATCTGTGGTATGTCTGTTATAATGGCACTAAAACCAAACCAAAATCATTGCCATTGAGTCAATTCTGACTCACAGTGATCCCCATTGGGTTTCTGAGGCTGTAAATCTTTATGAAAGTAGATCGCCCCATCTTCCTTCTACAGAGCAGCTGGGGGGTTTGAACCACTGACCTTCTGGTTAGCAGCCAAGTGCCAAGTGCCTATCCACTGTGCCACCAGAACTCCCAAAAGAATCACTCATGCCTCCCACCCTACCCACTGATTGAAGGAATATTCCCAGACTTGGTCTGGGGTTATTGGCTTCATCTTGTCTCTTGCCTGTTCTCTTGCCTCAAGCTCCTGGTTTGCTCATGACACGGTTCCTTGAAACCCATAATTAGCTTATCTCCGTCCTACCCCCCAGCTCCCACCCCCTGCTGCATCTCACTAGCCATTTCTCCTCACTCATGTACCAACCTTGGACCTTACTAGAAGTAAAGCTGGACATTTTCTTTTGTGGGTACTCCAAGCCTCATAGTATCTGATTACCACACTCTGGCCAGGGAGAGATCAGGGAGTTCTGAACTGCCAGGTAAACAAGCATGACTTAGCTATAGCCTCTAGATCAGAAAAAAATCGCTGCTTATAGGAATCATTTATTTTTGTTCAGAAATACATGACAATTTAATGTGTTAAGGTGAGTAATAGTTTTTCTACCAATTATACCTTTCCATGAGAGTATGACAATTAAAGTGCTATGCATAAGCATTTTGTTAATCAGTAATTCCTATTTTAATCAAAGTAGTTTAAAATAGTTCTCAACCCTGGCTGCACATCAGAATTTTGTGTGGAGCTCTTAGTCAATAGGTATGCACTGAATACCTTTGATGGGCTAAGCGCTACTCAGGGCACTGGGATTAGGTCATATTACTTAGTCTCTAGCAACACAGATCAATATTCCTTTGGAGACAGAAATCACATACTGAAATAGAATAATAAACAAATAATTAAATGAATAAACAGACAAATAATTGCTCTGAGAAGGGAAAAATGAGTAATAGAAGGGAGAGTGAGGGATGGGGTTGTGGGTGGTATTAACCTAAGATGACCTCTGATAAGGAGCCATTTAAGTACAATATAGATAATAAAAAGCACAGAGCTACATGGAAATCTGGGTGAAGAGCACTCCAAGAAGTGGATACAGCAATTATATAAGCCCAGAAATGGTAGAAGGCTTGGCAAATTAGAGGAGCAGAAATAAGAACTGTGTAATGGCACATAAATTATAAGATTGAAAAATTAGGGGTTCCGGCAAGATGGCGGACTAGGCAGAAGGATTGCACAGACCCTATTCAACAAAGAAAAGGGAAACCAATTAACACAGAC
>NW_006921591.1:3448234-3470027 GCF_000298275.1 Orycteropus afer afer
AGAGAGAGAGAGAAAAAAAAAAGATTGAAAAATTAGAAGAAGATAAATTCAGAGAGGTCAAGCTGGTGGGGGGTGATCCAGAAAATCCTTATAAACCATGTTATGGATGTTAAATATTATTATAAATATGAAGAAAAAGCATTAGTAACTATTAGCTAGGGAAGTAAGAAATTCTTGCTCCTTTATAGACTAATAGTGTGTCAAGGGTAGAGGAAGTTGTTTCAATGTCCAGACAAAAGGTATTATAGTACACTGGATGGGTGTCTGGCATGACTGGACAATAATGATAATGTTGATGATGGCAAACCCCAATATAGGCTTACTATGTGCCAAGCACTATTCCAATTACTATAGTATTATTAGCTATCTTAATCTTCATAACAACCCTGTGGGGTAGATGATTATTAACACCCCTATTTTACACATAAGGAAATTGAGCCCCAGAGAGCTTCAGTTACTTGCCCAGGGATGTTGTTGTTGTTACATGCCATCAAGTAGGCTCCAACTCACAGTGACCCTGTGCAGAATGGAACGAAACATTTCCCAGTCCTGCACCATCCACACAATCCTTGATATGCTTGAGACCACCATCATTACAGCCACTGTGTCAATCCATCTCCTTAAGGTCTACCCCTCTTTTTCTTACCCTCTAATTTACCAAGCGTGATATCCTTCTAAAATGACCAAAATAGGTGAGATGAAGTCTGGCAATTCTTGTTTCTAAGGAGCATTCTGGCTATACTTCTTGTAGGACAGATTTGTTCATTCTTCCACTAGTATTCTTTACCAGCATCACAATTCAAAGGCATTAACTCTTCCGTCTTCCTTATTCATTGTCCAACTGCCCAAGGATAGGCTGTTAATAAATGGGAGAGGAAGAATTGGAAATTTAGTTGTATAACTCCACTATGCTAAGATGATAAGAAACGGTCAAACGTTGTTGTTGTTAGATGCTGTCGAGTTGTCTCTGACTCATAGTGACCCTGTGTACAGCACAACAAAACACTGCCCAGTCCTCTGCCAACCTCATAATCCTTGCTATACCTGAACCCATCTATTCTGGTTTCCTAATACTGCTCTGACAAGAATATACCACAAATGGGATGGCTTAAACAAACAGGAGTTCATTCTTACAATTTGGAGGCTTTAAGTCCAAGTTCAAGGTGCCAGGCTCTAGGGGCTGGGTGAAAGCCCCTCAACCTTGGGGTCCAGCTCTGCCTCCTTCTCCCAGCCCACTGAAGCTAGAGGTGTTTCTTCACTCAGACAGCTGCTGGCTGCCGAGTCTGAGAAGCTCCAAGGTTGACAAATAAAAAGGCGCAGTCCTGATATTACCAAACCACAGGGAAGGCCATTAACTTAAGTCCATTGTATGTCCCAATGTCAGCAGAGCATAGCAGGCTGCTGAGCAATGACACAGCTACATGCAGGGTCCAAGCGTGCCATAGGCTAGAGACCATTCACAAGGCATCTCCTTATATACAGGAAGTAGACCACATCCCAAAGACATCTACTCAGCCGCTTGTGGTAGATCCCACCATGGAGTTGATTTCCAGTCTCATCATAGGGAATAACTACCACCAGCTGTCCAGCCACTCAACCAGGCCCAGCCAAGTTGACACACAAACATAACTACCAAACCATCATCACAGCCACTGTGTCAATCCATTTAGTTGAGGGCCTTCCCTTTTTTTGTTGACCCTCCACTTTACCACAGATGATATCCTTATCCAGGGAATGGTTCCTTCTGACAACATAACCAAGTAGGTGAGATGAAGTCTGGCCATTCTCTCTTCCAAGAAGCATTCTGGCTACACTTCTTCCAGGATACATTTGTTAGTCCCTTTAGCGGTTCATGATACTCTTAGCATTCTTCTCAAACACCACAACTCAAAAGCATCAACTCATCATTGGTCTTCCTTATCCATTGTCCAGCTCTCACATGCATAAGAGGTGATCGAAAATACCATGCCTTCAGTTAGGCACACCTTAGTCTTCAAGGTAACATTTTTGCTCTTCATCACTTGAAAGAGGTCTTTGGCATCAGATTTGCCCAGTGCAATCCATCGTCTGATATCTTGACTGCTGCTTCCATTGATGTTGATTGTAGAACCAAGTAACATGAAGTCTTTGACAACTTTGATCTTTTCTCCATCCATCATGAAGCTGTTTATTGGACCTGTTGTGAGGATTTTTGTTTTCTTTATATTGAAGTGTAATCCACACTGCAGACAGTACTCTTCAATCTTCATCAGTAAGTGCTTCAAGTCATCCTCACTTTCATCAAGCAAAATTGTGTCATGTATGTATTGTGTGTTGTTAATGAGTCTTCATCCAATCCTGGTGCTATGTTCTTGTTCATATAATCCAGCTTCTTGGATTATTTGTTCAGCATACAGGTTGAAGAAGTATGGTGAAAGGATACAACCCTGATGCACTTCCTTCCTGATTTTAAATCAATCTGTATCCTCTTGTTCTGTTCAAATGACAGCATCCTGATCTATGTACAGGTTCCTCATGAGTACAATCAAGTGTTCTGGAATTCCCATTATTCTCATTTATCTATAATTTGTTATGATCCACACAATCAAATGCTTTTGCACGGTCAATAAAACACAAGTAAACATTTTTCTGGTATTCTTTGCTTTCAGGTAAGATCCATCTGCTATCAGACATGATATCCCTCGTTCCACATCCTCTTCTGAATCCAGCTTGCATTTCTGGAAGCTCTCTGTCAATATACTGCTTCATCTGATTTTTAATTATCTTCAGTAAGATTTTACTTACATGTTATATTAATTATATTGTACGACAATTTTTACATTCTATGGGATCACTTTTCTATGGAATGGGTACAAATATGGATCTCTTCTAGTTGGCCAGGTAGCTGTCTTCCAAATCTCTTGGAATAACTGAGTGAGTGCCTCCAGCAGGGTATCTGTTTGTTGAAACATCTCAATGGGTATTCCATTAATTCCTAGAGTCTTGTTCTTCACCAATCCCTTCAGTGCAGCTTCAACTTCCTTCAATACCAATGGTTCTTGATCATATGCCACCTCCTGAAATGGATGAACATTGACCAATTCTTTTTGGTATAGTGATTCTGTGTATTCCTTCCATCTTTTTTTTTTTTTTTTTTTTTTTTACAGGATTGCACAATTTATAAAAATTAAGGCTCTTGTTTAAACAGAACTGGCAGCAAGGTAGGTAAATACATTTTACTTTTGTCTCCTAGGCCTTAGGCGAACAGCAAGGTCATATTCACGGAGCTCACATTGGACAGCTGCTTAACCTTCAGTTAAGTGGTACTTCTTAAAAGAGATTTTTTTTTTTTGTCTCCTTGAACTCTTCCTGGGTGAAATTATAGTTAGAGAAGTAGGCTTTTCCCTGTTGTATTATAACTGGCTTTCATAGTTCTCTGTTGCAAAAGGGACTACATGTCAAGAAGGCACACATGTAGGGAAGGTTCTCAGCATGGGGCCTCAGGAGCACCGTTAGCACTGGCTAAGCCCCTCGGGGGTTAGCAATCAGATTTGTGGCGGGCCTAAGCTGAGCCCACCCCTCTCTACCCATCTCCTGTCTGCATCCTCATGAGCAGTACCCTTCACCCTGGTCTTTCTAGGTAGGGTTTTGGTTGGCATCCATCTCAGGTATACAGTGCTACTGTAACAAAGCCTACCACATGTGGTGGTATTCAAAACTCGACCTTTATTTTCTCAGAGTCCAGGAGGCTTGTCTTCTGAATCAGGGTGTGGTTCTAGGGGTAGGGCCTCCTTTGCCTCACTAAGCTTCCAGCAACTGCAGTCCTTGGCATGTGTTCCTGGGCTTGGCGGTGAGGCTTTCTGTGTGGTCTTTCTCTTCCCTGTGCGCTGTTTCTGTGTCTATTTCACTCATCTAGAAGGTCTGTAACTACACAGTATTTTCCCTCTTTTTGGTTTGTAGTTGTCCTCGTTTACAAATTGATATCTCTGGTTCCCTGTTTACAATCTTGTAAGTTTATTTTACTTTGGATACATTCATAGCTATGTTGGTTTCTGGGTTATGTCATCTTGTATATTAATGGTTTGTTGTTGTTTGCAATTATATGTTCTCTATTCAAAGGTCTCCCTTTAGTATCTCTTGTAAGGTTGGTCTGGTTTTAACAAATTCCCTTAATTTCTGCTAATCTGGAAATCTCCTAATTTCACCATCATATTTGAGGGACAATTTTGCCGGGTATATAATTCTTGTTTGAAAATTTTTCTCTTTCAGGATTTTATATATACCATTCCATTGCTTTCTCACTTGCATGGTTTCTGCCTAGAAATCAGAGCTTATTCTTACTGGTTGTCCTTTGTAAGTAACTTTTTGTTTTTCCCATGCTGCTTTCAGGATTCTTTCTTTATCTTTGGTTTTGATGAGTTTGAGGATGATAAGTCTTGTTGATTTTCTTTTAGGGTCTATCCTGTTTAGGGTTTGTTGGACTTCCTGAATGGATATATTTTCATCTTTCATCATATCAGGGAAGTTTTCTTCCAACAAATCTTGGACAATTTCCTCAGTGGTTTTCTATTTCTCTTCCTGTTCTGGAATTCCAATTATATGTCGGTTATTCCTTTTGATGGTATCCCACATGAAGCTTTGCCTTTCTTCATTTTGCTTTAATCTTTTTTCTGATTGATCCCATTCCAAAGAAGTATCCAGGTATTTGTCTTCAGTCTCATTAATTCTGCCTTCCATTCCATTGATTCTACTCCTTTGCCCTTTCAATGTGTTATCTATTTCTGAAAATTTAGTATTAATCTTCTGTATTTCTATCTGTAGATTTTGAATCATTTCTAATTTTTCATTTATATTGTCATTTTGTTCTTGTATTTTCTTCTGAAATAGTTCTAGGGTTTTCTCTTTATGTTCCTTAATTTGTCTGTGTTTTCCTTGGTCTGTCTCTAATTCCTTTGAAAATATCTAAATATAACTCTTTTGAATTCCTTATCAGAGAGTTCCAATGCTGCTTCTCCCTCAAGGATGTGCTCTGGGTCTGTATTCTCTTCCCTTGTTTCTACCACTTTACCTTGCTTCTTTGTATGCACTGTGATGGTCTCTTATCCACAAGATATTGTGACATTGTTGTATTTAGATCTCTGTTAACTGTTCATGAAGAGCAGTAAGGGTGAGTCTGGCTCTTCTTAGTGGTCATTTATCATTGGCTAGTTGGTGGAGAAGGAAGTGGTGGCTCTTACTCAGTAAGTGGAGCTGAAGGGGGTGCAGGTGTGGTTATGTCATATGGACACTGTTGCTGTCTCTCACTCAGTTAGAGGAAAACAACAATTAAAAAAAATTTAAAAAGTAAAAACAAGTGGACAAAAAACACACCACATAAACATACAGGAACAATTACCAAAAAAATAGAAAAAGAAAAGAAAAGAAAAACACAGTATTCGGGGAGAGGGCAATAAGAGAAAAAAGGTAGAGTCGGAGAATAATGAAGAAAATGGAAAAAATACAAAAAGAAAAACAAGGTATGAGGTTAGCCATGAGAAAGAAAAAAAATGGGAACCAGAACAGGGAAGAGAGAAAAAGCTAAAAACTAGAACCTGGAAAGGGAAGAATAAAGAATAATAATAAAAAGGACAATAATAATAATAATAATAATAATTTTAAAACAGACATAAAGAAACTCAAAAAAAAAGGAAAAAAAAATCTGGGCAGGGTGGACCAAGGCACCCAGGCTCTGTCTGAGCACACAGATTGGAATGGAGTTCCTGCCAGCCCAGAAGGTGGGTGGGAATGAGGGATGGTCACACCTCCATTCACCAAGAGGTTGTGTGTTATAAGAGTAACAAGGGGAATAGCACACCTTTCTAGTCATTGGCGTCTGAAATGTCCTTGTGGTTCCCAGCAAGTGGAGCCTATTCTTAAGTCCCTGGAATCTGGGAGCACACTGTCACTTTAAATATCCAAAATGATTGAACTGCTTGTAAACATTCAAAATGCCTGCACCCTCTGGACAAACAAAATCCACGGTTCAGCCCGCCTTCTGCTTTGCTACTTCGCTTTTTATTCACCAGCCACCAGAGCAGTCTTCCATGCAGTTCCTGGCTAGGAGGGCTGATTTTTTAGGTTAATTCTTAGGTCCTAACACCACTCGGCAATATCCAAGCTGTCTGTGCCATCAGGATTGTTGCCAGACCACAGCTCTGTATGTCTCCTATTTTAGTGTTTTCATTCAAATTCTTCTACTAGTTGGAGTTTAGTGCACTTCTATATCCTTCCCTTCAAAGCTCAGGGCTCCAGGATTATCTTCTGTATCTGTGTTAATTGGTTCCCCTTTTCTTTGTTGAAGAGGGTCTGTGCAGTCTTTCTGCCTATTCCACCATCTTACCCTCCACCTCCTTCCATCTTCTTTTGATGTTTCCTGCATCATTCAATATTTTGCCCATAGAATCTTTCAGTATTGCAACTCAAGGCTTAATTTTTTTTTTTTCCAGTTCTTTCTGCTTGAGAAATGCTGAGTGTGTTCTCTCCTTTTGCTTTTCTAACTCCAGTCTTTGCATATTTCATTATAGCAATTGCCTTTGTCTTTTCAAGCTGCTCTTTGAAATCTTCTGTTCAGCTCTTTTATCTTGTCATTTCTTCCACTTACTTCAGCTACTCTCTGCTCAAGGGCAAGTTTCCGAGTCTCTTCTGACATCCATTTTGGTCTGTTTTTCCTTTCTTGTCTTTTTAATGTCCTTTTGCTTTCTTCATGGATGATGTTCTTGATGTCATCCCACAATTGCTCTGGTTTTCTGTCATTGGTGTTCAGTGTGTCAGATTTATTCTTTAGAATAAATAAATTCAGGAGGGATATATTCAGGGTCATATTCTGTCTCTTGTGTACTTTTTTTCATTGTCTTCAACTTCAACTTGGACGTACATGTGAGCAGTTGATGGTCTGTTCTACAATCAGCTCCTGGCCTTGTTTTGACCGAAGATACTGAACTTCTCCATCACCTCTTGGCATAGATGTAGTCAATTTGATTCCTGTGTATTCTGTCTGGTGAAGTCTAAGTGTATAGCCTTTGCTTATGTTGTTGAAAAAAAGTATTTGTAATGAATAAGTCATTGGTCTTACAAAATTCTATCATGCAATCTCCAGCTTTATTTTCCAACTATTTGTAACTCTTCTTTGTTTCCAACTTTTGCATTCCTATCACCAGTGATAACACATCTTCATTGCATGTTCAGTCATTTTCATACTGCAGAAGTTGGTAGAAATCTTTAATTTCCTCATCTTTGGCTTTGGTGGTTAGTGCATCGATTTGAATAATAGTAGCATTAATGGGTCTTTCTTGTAGGCATATGGATATTATTCTATCACTGACAGCATTGTACTTCAGGACAGATCTTGAAACAGTCTTTGTTCCTCCTCAATTTGTCATTCCCAGCGTAGTAGAGCATATGGTTGTCTGATTCAAAATGGCCCAAACCAGTCCATTTCAGCTCATTAATGCCTAGGATAGGGATCTTTATGTATTTCATTTCATTTTTGACAAATTTCAGTTTTCCTAGATTCATACATCGTACATTCTGTGTTCCGGTTATCAATGGATGTTTGCATCTGTTTCTACTCATTTTGAGTCATGCTACAGCAGCCAGTGGAGGTCCCAGAAGCTTTACTTTATCCATATCATTAAGGTTGTCTCTACTCTGAGGAGTCATCTCTTCCCCAGTCAAATTTTGAGTGCGTTCCAACCTGATGGGCTCATCTTCCGGCAATATATTGGACAGCGTTTCAGGGCTATATCAGTGTTTCACTGCTATTCATAAGGTTTTCACTGACCAATTGTTTGAGAAGTGGGTGGCCTCTTCCTTCTTCTGAGTCTGTCTTTGCCCGGAAGCTCTGCTGAAACCTGTGCACCATGGGTAACCCTGGTGGCATTTAGGAAAATGGTGGCATAGCCTCCAGCCTCACAGCAACACCTCAGCCACCAAAGTACGACAAACAGACAGACAAGTTTGTCTCCCTTAGTTGTTCCTAACCATTCAGTGCCTGGCTACTTTGGCCCTGGCCTTAAGATAGAACTGCCCCCAAGCGAAAGCAGCCTTTAGCCCTGCACCCACCTAGTTGTACAACTTCACTAGTCTATGCTGAAAAGAAATCATCAAGCAGTAATATATTTTAGAATTAAAACCTTATACCTCTGGTGGCATAGTGCCTAATGCATTAGTTTGCTAACCAGAAGGCTGGCGGTTCAAACCCACTAGCCACTACTCAGAAGGAAGATTGGGCATTCTCCTTCTGTAGTGATACCACCTCAGAAACCCAAAGAGGGGTTGCTATGAGTCAGATCCAACTCGATGGCAGTGAGTTTTTTTTTTTTTCCTTCTCCTCAGGTTTACTGATAGATTAAGTGTGGAATGCAAGGGAAAATGTGACTCAAGGGTGACTTCTCTTTTTTTTTGCCTTAGGACTTGATTTTGGGTTGTACCAACTTCTGGGGAGAGGCAAGGCTAGTAAGAGAGATGACTAGAACTTGATGAGAACAGTTTCTGTCTACAGTAGTAAGGTAAGAATGTGAAGACAAGTATAGAGAGCTCTTTTGAGAACTTTTCCTGTGAAGTGGAACAGACAGAGAAAGAGAGACATGATACAAGAATGTGGATAGAAATGATCCAATAGAAAGGTAGAAATTGATGCTGCAGGAGAGAGACGAATAAATGGAGGAGTGAAATCTTTAAGAAAGCAAGAGGCATGAAACCTGGATAGAAACAGACCTTTTAAAACACAGAAGCCTAGGATACAACCATGACAATTTTAGCTCTTTAAGTCTAAGATGGAAACTAAACATTTGCATTTTTATAAAATTCTTGTGACTCAGATCCAGGACTGAAAAGCACTGACACAGCTTTTAGAGTAATATTTAAAGATATTCAAACAACATAGGTCATTGCCAAACCCAATAAGCTTTTATTGGTCTCAATCACTTTTTAATCTCACCTATATTTTCCCCCGGCTTGATTAGAACTTTCCCTAAGTCTTTAAATTTACAAGCCCCCCACCCCAGGTGCCCAGTGACAGAGTGCTTTGGGGCCAGAAGAGAGCTTGTAATCAAAAATGTTCTGAAGTGGCTTCTTACCAGTAAGCCTTTGATGGCTCCCCTGATATGGCCATGAATAGACCCAGTTTTGGCTTTGGTTCCTTACTAATGAGAGGAATAGTCTAATTTTATAGATTTTCTGATAGCCTTTTAAGTTTTTACCTATTTTTCCTGTCACTTTTATTATCTGATACCCTCACTTATGGGAGCTCTGGTGGCGTACTGCCTAAGGCATTTGACTGCTAACCAGAAAGCTGGTGGTTTAAACCCACCAGCCATTCCTCAGAAGGAAGACTGGACAATCTACTTGTGTAGAAATACCTCCTTGGAAACCCAAGGAGGGGTCGCTGTGAGTCGGATTTGACTCAATGGTAATGAGCTTGCTAGTGAGCTTGCCCCTCACTTTTATTATCTCCTTTAAGTTTTTACTTGTTTTTCCTCTCACTTTTATTATCTCCTACCCAAAGATAATGTAAAAAGAGAAATTAAGAAATTATAAAGCAGCATAATGCTGCCAGTCTGAATAGAAACACATTGTTTCTTTCTAGTCTTAGGTTCTGTGACAATTTGCTGACAAGTAACTCTGAATATCCTTATCCTAAGATATCTGATGTATATCTTTCTCCTGATTGATCTGCATCCAACTGTGGGTTACCTAGCTGCAATCACTAAGGCAGGATTAAACACAAAAACTTAAAAAATTATAAAAAATAAAATAAAAGCCCCATCCTATGTCAGCATATAACATTGCACTAGCAATGTTATGATATCAAAAGTATTAAAGTCATGTTACAGAAAATTGGGAAAATAATAGGAAATAGATAAATTGTAATTTATACCAGTCAAAAATAACTGCTATTGCCATTTTGGCACATATATTTCAAGCTTTTTATTTTCCTGTTGGTATTTAATCAAATTAGTAAATCATAGAATATCATTGTATACAGTTTAGCAGTCTGCTCTTTCATATTCATTTATTCACTGTTCTTCAAAAATATAATTCTAATGGCTGTAGGCAAGTTGATGAATTTAATAACCCTCTTCTGTTGACTACTTAGGTTGTTGACTCTTTTTCACTTTTGGAATGCTGTGATGAATGTTCTAGTACATAGATCTTTATATGCATGTATGTTTAATAGAATGTTGAAAACGTCAACTTTCTTTTAAAAGAGTTATGCAAGCAGGCAGTGAGATTTCTTTGCATGTGTTTAAATGTCATTGGCTCTCCAAAATGGAGAATCCCAGAAATGATGCTAATGGGGCAACATAGTGAAAGTGCACCCAACCCACCCTCTAGGGAACCTCCCTCCACTTTACTCAGTATTGTTGTTATTGGGTATGTTGGCTGCTGAAACAATTTCATAGATCAAAATCCCTGGGAAAAGTTTACCATACATTAAATCCTGTTTTCAAACTGTCATGGTGCTCTGTAATCTTTCTGTCAGTTGTAAGTAATAGAGGCCCTACTTAAACTGACATAAGCAAAAGAATGAATGGTTATATAGCTAAAAACTTGAGTATAGAAATGGATTAAGGTATAGATGGATTCAAGAGCTTGGAGAGTACCAGGAAGCTGTCTTTTTCCATCCCTCGTTTTGCTTTCCTCTGAGCTGGTTTCATTCTCAGACAGGTTTTCTCCTTGTGGTGCAGAGGTAACCACCAGAAGCTTCCAGGTGTGTATCCCGCTGACTCAGCAACACCCGTGAAAATGTTTTTCTTTCCATGTAGCTCCATCCAAAGTCCTGGACTCTGTTGACTTAGTGGTTTAGGGTCCTGGTTTCACGGGATATCCCAGTAAATTGTCCTAATAACATGTTTAGAACTTCTCTTCTACCTCCTATTTTGTTGCATAGTCCCTGAGGTCTTAAAAGCTTACAACCAGCCAGTCAAGGTATAATTGGTCTCTATTTGCCTGGAGCAACATGGGAAGGAGAGCCAGGAATAGGAGGACAAAATGTAAAGTGTACCTAGTAACTTCCATAAATAATGCCTCCTTTATCAGGAGACCAGAAGAACTAGATGGTGCCTAGCTACCATTAGGGAACATTTTGATCAAAGATTCTATAGAAGAATCCTGATCAAATGGAGAAAATGTCAAACAGAATTTCACATTATGGTATTCTGACATTTCTGGAGCCAGGGAGACTGGATAAACCCCTGAAACTATTTCTCTGGAATAATCTTTAAATCTTAAATCAAAAATACTCCTGGAAGTCTTGTTAAAAATAAATAATTGTTTAGTTTAACTAGAAGGTCTGCGTTAAGCATTGTGCTTTTTAAAAAGCTACCCATACAGAATGAAACTGACAAAAGGAACTGGAAAGATTAGATAGGAAACTTAGGGCAATGAATTTATATTAATTGGGGAAGAAAAACTCGGAAAAGGAGATTGAGAATGGTTGTACAACTCAAAGAATGTAATCATTGTCAATGAATTGTACATGTAGAAATTATTGAATTAGTGTATGTTCGGCTTTGTATAGTCTCAACAGCAAAAATAAAATGAATTATTAAAAATGAAAAAGGCCCTAGACTCTAGAGAAGGATCATATTGGCTTGGCTTTGGTAATGTGTCCACTGTCTTGGTCAGTGGAGGATGGGTATCTCAACCAATAGTCCCATTCAGTCTGTATTCCATGAGGGAGCGGGAAAGGGAAACCATAAGGATGTTTCTAAAAGAGAAGGGGATGAGCACTGTAGGTAAGAAAACCTGACCTGTTTTATTTCAGAAGGATGGGATTTAAAATTATGTCATTTGGCAAAGTTCTTGTGTTTTAGTTATTTAAATGTCAGTATTACCTTATTACAAACTCAAGAGGTAGGCTGTTACTTAGATATTGCCTTTTCTTTTTCTTCTTCTTCCTCTTCTTTGTATCTTTCTCCTTCTCCATTTCTACCTCTCATCCCTCCCTCCCTCCTTTCTTGGGCGTCTCGAGGCCCAGCTTCACGCTGAATGCTAGAATTACAAATATAAACAGAGCATACTTTTTGCCTTTGAAATACTCACACTACAGGCAGGAAAACAAAGATATACTAAATAAAATAATAAAAATAATAAATTTTAAAATAAAGATGGTACGTACAAGGTCAGTGGAACACTGAGATAACAGTACCTAAACAAATTCCTTTAGGAGAAGGCAACATTTAAACTGAGTCTCCAAGATTGTATACCAGTTTTGTAATCAAAGAGTAGGCAGAAGAACAGAGGGAGTTGTCTGGGTAAAAGCAGCAAGGCATGTAATAGCCTCTCAGAGCCATCAGAACACGGGCCTGCCTGGGGCCTACGGTACCTAAGACTGAAAGGTTTGGTCTGTCTTATGTGTGCAATGGTGGCCATCAGGTTTTTAATGGTAAAAATTTCACCTTCCATGCAGAAGACCTGAGTTCAATTCCAGGCCAGTGCATCTCATGTCTAAACACCACCTATCTGTCAGTGGAGGTGTATGTATTGCTATGATGCTGAACAGGTTCCAGCAGAGCTTCTGAACTAAGACAGGCTAGGAAGAAAGGCCTGGTGACCTACTTCTGAAAATCAGCCAGTGAAATACCTGTGGATTACAGCAGTCTGATCTGAAGCCATTCATGGGGATGGTGCAGGACCAGGAAGTATTTCTTCATATCATTGTACATGATGATGACTTGACAAAAACTGACAGCATATATGTAAATCATGGAACTAATCATCTATCCAATACATGTAAAGAGCCAACAATATGTGTTTTTAAAATTCATGGAGCTGTCTAATCTCTATCTGCTTAGAGGTAGTCTTAACAGCCCCTTGAATTTCCAGTGCCTTCAAGCTCAGTTATCCCTCATGGCGTTCAACCTATCTTGGGAACATAAAATGATATGCCCAAACACACATGCCAAGTGGCAGTGCAAACAATCCTGAGCCACAGAGAGAAGCTTAAGCCTCCCTAATTTCAGAGGAAACTCCTTCAGAGTATAGAAAAATGTGTGCATCCCATCAATTGAAGTTGTACCAATCACTCAAAGCCTTTGATCAGTGCTCCTTTTGTTTCTGCCTATCTCTTCACTATTGATGTGAGGTAACTGCACTTGTCTGCAATTTAGGTTTCCCAATAATAGGCAGCTGAGGATTTCTCTTACTTTGAGTTTTGTTAGCATCTACATTGCTATTTTACAGCAGCCCTTTTGGCCTGGCAACTCCTGGAAGCTTGTTCAATCAGTTATGACCAATGGCTGAGGGGACAGAAAAAAATTCTCAATGTAGGGTAGTAGGCCAAGGTGTTAGGTCATCTGTGGCTGCATGGGATTGCCGCAGCCAGATTTGGGAGGAGGCCTGCTAGAAAAGCTCCAGATGTCAGAAAAGTCAATACGTCAAGAATTAATCTGCATAAATGTTACTTTGCCTGGCTCAGATTTGTGTGTGAGCTTATAAGAAAAACTCCAGATCTTAGAGAAGGCCAATAATGCATCAAGGACTAATCAACATAAATATTCTCAGAGCTATCAAAGAAGAAAAATGAACCATAGGGCCAACATTAATTTGTGCCCAGAGATAATTAGAACAAAGTGTTGTTAATTGTGTGTTGGTTTAATGTTATGTAGCTGTGGCCTTGCTTTTTTCACAGAGAATATAAATTTGATGTCAGAAATGGAAAGCTGGCTGGCTTGATTAATCAAAAGGCTTCAGTTTGCTTCGTTACAGCCAATTAGCCATTTTAATCCTTACTCTGCAAAGTATGATGAAACCTAGTATGTCCTAAGAATAATTGGAAAACCAACCCCAAATTTTGGTTTCTTTTGTATAGTGGGTTTCTGAGTTGTCCTAGATGCTTCTAAGAAACTTAACTAAGTGTCATGAATAATAAGTACGAGCTGTGATTGAAAAAGCAGTATGATTGATGAACAGTCCCAGTTACAAAACTTCAGCATTCTATAAACTCTGATAGTTTGCAGAAAGAAAATGTTACACAGCTTTAGGAGGGAAAAAAAAAAGGTGGGTCTGGAATGGAGTCCAGAAAAATGCCCTTGTTCTATTAGTATTGCTGTTACATGCTGAGTCAGTAGCTTGGTCCCCCTAAAACTATGAAATGCTGTAAGACATCCACTTACTCTGATTTCTGATGACTGTGTTGAGAGGGTGATCTGGTTCATTAGCATTCAAATGAGCCCCAACCCTAGGGCCTCACTACTTTATAACCATAGCAGTGTGACCATAGTTCTATAATGGACCAGGGATTTTAAGACTTGGATGTGGGAGGAGAGATTAAATTCAAACCGTCATGTAACAATCTCAACAGTATTAGCTTTGGTAATTATTCCTTTATTCTAACTATGGTAAATAAGTGTTTGCTTTCATTTGTGAATTAAAGTTTCTGAGTATGTTCAACAGCACTCCTGCTTTTCTCATTGGAATCCATTAGTCACAGCACACCTAGGATAGGCTCAGCCTCTCCAGAGTGCACTGGTTACTAGCACTCAACTAATGTCGTGGAGAGGGGCTCTCCAAGAAAGCAGGTTCTACTGCAAAGATGATATAACTTATAACATGTGCCATTTATTTTGAAAGGGCACTTTCTCAACAAAGTGAAACAAAAATATTAAATTACAAACCAGTTGCTGTCAATCCATTTGCACCCATACGACCCCATGTGTTTAATGGAGTTTTCAATGGCTGAGTTTTTGGAAGTAGATCACGAGACCTTTCTTCCAAGGTGCCTCCAGGTGGACTCAAACCACCAACCTTTCTGATAGAAGTTGAATGTATTAACTGTTTTCACTAAAGGACTCTGCTTTAAACATTAGAAGAAAAAAATGATCACTTTGGAAAATCTATATCTCTTCTGAAGGCAGAAGCCATCCCTCTACTTCCATTTCATTTGTAGTCACATCCATAAGAGGTTTCTTAAAAACACAAAAAGCATCTTTCCCATGTTGTTATTATTTTCTTGTGTCATTATTTTCTTGTTTTTTGTGTGCCTAGGGCCAAAGTCAAATTGGTTTTGGTAATCTCATAAAATTCCAAGATGATCATGAATTCATTTAGAGGAGACTGCCTCCCATACTGTATCCTTGTGCTTGGGGGAAGTAACTCTGTAGATAATTCAAACTTAAAATGAGAAACAAGGCAAATAGTTTGATGTGCAGATATTTCCAAGTCTAGATGAAAAAGTGGAATCCTCAAAAATATAAATAACTGAAAACTTCCTGGCAGTCTGTTTTTACAAGAGGGAGACAAATAAGAAAATAAATGTGTTTTTTCCTCCTCCAAAAGCAATGTTAGGATATTTCCTGAGATGAATGTAAATTCTTTAGCACAGATAGACTCCATCCACAACCTTGCCCAGTCCTCAATGTCTGAAAACCAATCTGAGGACTTCATTGTAAAGGCATGAATAGCTCCATGGATTATCAGAAATAAACTAAACTGTGCTTGTTATCGTTTAATTATTATAATATATTGAAAAAGTATATATTAATAATTCTGATGTAATAGTTAAATACCAAAATTGAAACCTGTTGCAGTCAGATGTATGTTTAGTAAAAACAAAAAACAAACTCACTGTCATTGAGTCAATTCTGACTCATAATGACCCCATAAGGTTTCCAAGGCCATAAATCTTTGTGGAACAGACTTCCTCATCTTCTGCAGAGCAGCTGGTGGGTTCAAACCACAGACCTTTTGGTTAGCAGCCAAATGCCTTTAACCATTGCAGCATCAGATCTCCTTGTACATTTTGTAAATTAACTAATAATGTATTTTGGAAGAAAACATAAAATGTGATAATTGTATGTGGATCTTAAATTTGTATTTTCAAAACAATATTTAAAAAATATTTTTGTAAAGATATAACTTGAATAAATGTTTGTGAGAAGACTTAAGTTTGGTCTGTTAAAAAAAGTAATTTATTCACATTATAAAATTATAGTTTCCAAACAGAAAAGAGTTCATTGTTCTTCCATCTCTCTCCTCATCCTGGCATCCATTCATTCTTCTTCACTTATTCATCTACATGCATTGCATGCATGTGTGCTTACACACCCACCCAGACTAGAGGGATAACTGAGACTGGACTTGTAGGGAGTCACACAGATAGCTTGAGGACCCTGAAACATGAGCGACATTTTGCTTCCAGATTTCTTGATTGTTCTCTTCACCACTGATCCTCATGTGTATCTTGCTTACTAGCTTCTTTGCCTTTTCAGGTCATGGGGAGGGTGTGTGTGTTCTTTTCCTCTTAGTTTCTTTTTTCTTTAAATCTTTGTCATTTCTGGGTTGAGATACCAAAACTTCAGCGTGGCATTGACCTTTTGAGTGCATTTGAATTTTCCTTTCCTTCCACATAATGAATCAGTTGCTCATAATGAATTAGCTAGTCACTTTATTTTAATCTTTTGGTGTTTCAAGCACTAGATTTATTTGTGTTCAGGGGCTGCTGCTACCCACTTGCCAAAGCAGAGGTGCTTGAGGAGAGAGAGGAAGGGGAATGTGTTGTACCTGGCTCTGCAGCCACTTCAAAGCTGGGCCTTCCAGAAGGCCAGGTTCCAGTTGGCCAAGATGTTCCTCTGAGTTTTTGCCTTTCATCTTTGTCTTTGAAGGAAGAGGCTAGAGAGCAGATGGCTTTCTCTCACAAAGCCTTTCTCCCAAGGCTGTGCAAAGAGTTTGAAACCATTTGCAACTCTGCCTCCTTGACTTAAACTTGATCCCCAAATCTTTGCTCTGAATGGCCAATTTGTGTTTTCTCTAATTGCTCGTCAGTTCGTCTGTCAGCTACCGTCTTTTTTCTGCCTTCCTGACAATGCCCCTTTGCTTGCTGTAGGCTGTGCTTCTGGGAGTCCTTAAAACAATTCTTATGCTCTCACAGCAGGCAATAGACCTTTTTAACTTCTTTCTGCAGCTATTTGGGTACCTGCTGCCAGCTGCTCTCTGCACATAACCAGCTGAGACAAATCATGTTGCAGTGAGCTGCAAACCTACATATAGCCAATCAAGTCCCTCAAATCTGCCATTGATAAAGGAGTTTGCTTCTTTTTGAAGCCTCATTTACATCATTGTATCACAAGTATGGAAAAAAAAGGTACATTGATAGATCATAGTACATGAAGTGGGATCTGTTCTGGTGATAAAAAAGTAACCAAGTCATCAATGTGGTCTACTCTTCTCGTGGCTAATCATTTAGGGGACACCTATAAGGATGTTAAGTAACTAGAGGCCCTGACTGGGAGAAAGGCTTTGTAAACCGTCATGCATCTCAGCTCAGGGTGACTTAAGTTTTTATGAGTAGCTTGTTTTTCAGAGCTGAGGCTATTTCATAGGGATGAGTATCAAGCAATACTTCCTGAAGAACAGGAAGAAATTCTCACAAGGCACTACATTGGCAGCTAGTGAGGATGACAGCTGAACCTAGTGAGGGAATGCAGATTTCATGGTGCACATTGTTCCCCTCTAGAAAAATCCCCCAAAATATGATCCTATGAGTTCATCATTTCCTTTATCTAGGAGTGGATTTCCAAAAGAAAGCAGATGTCCCATCATCCCATCTAGACTGTGGGCTCCTGGCGGGCAAAGTCCAATACCAAAAATCACACCCGTTGTCATTGCGTTGATTCTGATTCACAGCAACCCCTTGTGTTCTAGAGTACAACTGTTCCATAGGATTTTTCTTGGCTATAATCTTTATGGAAACAGATTGACAGTCCTTTCTTCCATGGTGTTAATAGGGTAGGTTCAAACCACCAAAGTTAGTAGTTGAGTGCAAACCATTAGCACCACCTAGGGACCTTCAGGCCCAGGGCTTGGAGGGTACATTTTGCTTGGGGTGGCTGTTCATTAAGGCCAGGGACTGAGGTAGGTGAGTCCAGGTCTTGGAGGCTGCTTTTAGTGTGGGTGTGGATCTGTATTAAATCCAGGGCCTGTGATAGGCCAGGGGTTTGGAGGCTGCTTTTCATTTGGTTGTGGCTGTATATTAAGGCTGGGGCCTAAGGTAGGCAAGCCAGGGATTGGAGGCTGCTTTTTGCTTGAGTGTGGCTCTATATCAATACCAGGCCCTGAGGTAGGCAGTTGCAGAGGGGTTAGGAAAAACTAAGTGAGACAATCTTGTCTGTTAGTTTCTTGTCCTGTGGTGGCTTACATGATGCTGTGAGGCTAGAGGCTATGCCACCATGTTGCAAAATGCCAACAGGGTTACCATGGTGGAGTTATTTCAGGGAGCTTCTGGGCTTGGACAGACTCAGAAGAAGGAAGAGGCCATCCACTTCTCAAACAGTTGGGCAGTGACAACCTTATGAATAGCAGTGAAACACTGTCTTATATATTACTGGAAAACTATGAACACCCCTGAAACATTGTCCAACAAAATAGCAGAAGATGAGCCCATTGGGTCAAAAGGCACTCAAAATTTGAGTGGGGAAGAGCTGACTCCTCAGAGTAGAGATGACCTTAACAATATAGATAAAGTAAAGCTTTTGGGATCTCCACCGGCTGACGTGGAATGACTCAAAATGAGCAGAAACAGATGCAAACATCCATTAAAAATCAGAACATGGAATGTATGAAATATGTATCTAGGAAAATTGGAAGTTGTCAAAAATGAAATGGAATGCATAAAGATCAATATCCTAGGCATTAGTGAGCTGAAATGGACTGGTTTTGGCCATTTTGAATCAGACAACCATATGCTCTACTATGCTGGAAATGGCAAATTGAAGAGGAATGGTGTGGCATTCACTGTCACAAAGACTGCTTCAAGATCTGTCCTGAAGTACAATGCTGTCAGTGATAAGATAATATCCATACACCTACAAGGAAGACCAGTTAATACTACTGTTATCCAAATTTATGCACCAACCACCAAAGCCAAAGATGAGGGTATTAAAGATTTCTACCAACTTCTGCAGTCTGAAATTGACTGAACATGCAATTGAGATGTGTTGCTTTTCACTGGTGATTGGAACACAGATATTGGAAACATGAGTCACCAATATTTGGAAAATATGGCCTTGGAGATAGAAATAACACTTCAAGATCACATGATGGAATTTTGCAAGACCAATGACTTATTCATTGCAAATACCTTTTTTCAACAACTTAAGTGATGACTATACACGTGGATAGAATATATCCAGATGGAATACACAGGAATCAGACTGACTACATCTGTGGCAAGAGGTGATGGAGAAGTTCCATATCTTCAGCCAAAACAAGGCCAGGACCTGATTGTGGAACAGACCATCAATTGTTCATATGCACATTCAAGTTGAAGTTGAAGACAATTAAAACAAGTCCACAAGAGCCAAAATATGACCTTGATAATATCCCCGCCAAATTTTGAGAGCATTTAAAGAATAGATTTGATGCATTGAACACCGATGACCAAAAACCAGAGGAATTGTGGGATGTAATCAAGAACATCATCCATGAAGAAAACAAGAGGTCATTAAAAAGACAGGAAAGGAAGAAAAGACCTATGGTAGTTAAGTTTGTGTGTCAACTTGGCTGGGCCTTACTGAGTGGCTGGGCAGTTGGATGTAGTATTCCCCATGATGAGACTGGTAATCAGCTCCATGGTGGAATCTACTGTGAGCAGCTGAGTAACTGCCTTAGGGATGTGGTCTGCTCCTTGCACATAAGGAGAAGCCTTTGGGAACGGTCTCTAGCTTATGGCATGCTTGAGCCCTTCATGTAGCTGAGTCATTATTCAGCAACCTGCCATGTTATGTCAATCTTAGGACTTGTAATGGACTTGAATTAATGGCCTGCCATGTGGTTTGGTAATATTGGGACTGTACCTTTTCACTTGTCAACCTTGGGCTTTTCAGCCTCAGCAGCCAGTAGCTGAGTGAAGAAAAGCCTTCAGCTTCAGTGGTCCAGTAGCAGGAGGCAGAGCTGAAACCCAAGGTTGAGGAGCTTTCATGCAGCCCCTAGAGTCGGGCACTTTGAACTTGGACTTAAAGCTTCCAAAATTTAAGAATAAACTCCCGTTTGTTAAGGTCATCTCATTTGTGGTATATTCTTGTCAGAGCAGTACTAGATAACCAAAATGGATGTCAGCAGAGACTCTAAAACTTACTCTTGAATGGAGAGTAGCTAAAGCAAGTGGAAGAAATGACAAGATAAGAGCTGAACAGAAGATTTCAAAGAGCAGCTTAAGCAGACAAAGCCAATTACTGTAATGAAATGTGCGAAGACCTGGAGTTAGAGAACCAAAAGGGAAGAACATGCTCAGTATTCCTCAAGCTGAAAGAACTGAGGAAAATTTTAAGCCTCGAGTTGCAATATTAAAAGATTCTATTTAGGAGTTCTGATAGCATAGTGCCTAAGACACTTGACTGCTAACCCGAAGGCTGGTGGTTCAAACCCACCAGCCACTCCTCAGAAGGAAGGTTGGGCAATCCCACTTCTGTAATGATACTGCCTCAGAAACCCATAGAGGGGTCGCTATGAGTCAGGGCTGACTTGATGGCACATAACAACAACAACAACAATGGGAAAAATATTGAATAATGGAGGAAACATCAAAAGAAGATGGAAAGAATATACAGAGTCACTGTACTAAAAAGAATTGGTCAGTGTTCATCCATTTCAGGAGGTGGCATATGATCCAGAACCAATGGTATTGAAGGAAGAAGTTGAAGCTGCACTGAAGGAATTGTCAAAGAACAAGAATCCAGGAATTGAAGGAATAGTCAGAGATGTTTCAAGAAACTGATATCCTGCTGGAAGCACTCAGTCAGCTATGCCAAAAGATTTGGAAGACAGCTACCTGGCCAACTGACTGGAAGAGATCCATGTTTGTACCCATTCCAAAGAAAGGTGACCCCACAGAATGTGGAAATTATCAAACAATATCATTAATATCACATGCAAGTGAAATCTTACTGAAGGTAATTAAAAAATGGTTGTGGCAGTATATTGACCGAGAGCTTCCAGAACTACAAGCTGGATTCAGAAGAGGACGTAGAATGAGGGATATCATTGCTGATGTCAGATGGATTTTGGCTGAAAGCAAAGAATACCAGAAAGATGTTTACTTATGTTTTATTGACTATGCCAAAGCATTCAGTTGTATGGTTCATGACAAATTGTGAATAACATTGAAAAGAATGGGAATTCCAGAACACTTGATTGTACTCATGAGGAACCTGTACATAGATCAGGAGGCTGTCATTCGAACAGAGCAAGGAGATACTTCATGGTTCAAAATCAAAAAGGAAGTATATCAAGGTTGTATCCTTTCACCATACTTTATCAATTTGTATGTTGAGCAAATAATCTGAGAAGCTGAATTATATGAAGAAGAACATAACATCAGGATTGCAGGAAGACTCATTAACAACCTGTGATACACTGATGATACAACTTTGCTTGCTGAAAGTGAGGATGACTTATAGCACTTGCTGATGAAGATTAAAGACTATAGTCTGCTGTATGGATTACTCCCCAATATAAAGAAAACAAAAATCTTCACAACTGGTCCAATAAACAGCTTCATGGCAGATGGAGAAATGATTGAAGGTATCTCAAGGCTTTCATATTATTGGTTCTACAGTCAACACCAATGGCAGCAGCACTCAGGACATCAGACGACATATTGCATTGGGCAAATCTGCTACAAAGGACCTCTTTCAAGTGATGAGGAGCAAGGATGTCTCCTTGAAAATTAAGGTGCACCTGACCCAAGCCATGCTATTTCCAGTTGCATCTTATGCATGTGAGAGCTGGATAATGAGTTAGGAAGCTGAAGAAGAGTTGATGCTTTTTTTTTTTTTTT
>NW_006921591.1:3478837-3493208 GCF_000298275.1 Orycteropus afer afer
GCCATCTTGCCCCGCCTGAGTTGATGCTTTTGAGTTGTGGTGTTGGAGTAAAATTCTAAGAGTACCATGATCTGCTGAAAGGACTAGCAAATCTGTCCCAGAGGAAGTGCAGCCAAAATGCTTCTTGGAAGCAAGAATGGCCAGACTTTCTCTCACCTACTTTGGTCATGTTGTCAGAGGGAACCATTCCCTGGAGAAGGATATCATGCTTGGTCAAGTGGAGGGTCATCAAAGAAGGGGAAAACCCTCAACAAGATGGATTGACATAGTGGTTGCAATGATAGGCTCAGGTATAGCAGGCATCATGAGGCTGGCGCAGGACTGGGCAGTACTTCGTTCTGCTGTGCATAGGGTCACTGTGAGTCAGAGATGACTCACTGATACCTAACAACAACAACAGGGGCCTTCAGAGGGCAAGGACAGGAAACTAAAATTTTACCTTGAATTCCTATTAGGTAGAGCTTGTAGGGCTGAAATATAGCATTTGCTCGATCCTACACAATAGACCATACATATGAATACAAAGTTTAAAACAAGTGTGTGTTGGGGGCTGCCTTCTGAAGTGATGATTAGTCAAGATAATGGCCACAGAATTAATTTATTTTCCATTTTTCAACTTTAGGGAATTGTGTACTATCTGCTGAGGGAATCATTTTATTTTGAAATTATATTTTATTATTAATGCTGATAACCAAGAAATGACAAAGCCCAGGATAAACTGAACTATTTTGCCTCATTTCTAGTTTTTATTTACTGTATTATCAGTATATAAATTAGCATATGTTATTTTAAAATCAGCATTGCAGTGCAATGCCATCGAATTACTTTTAGGCAGAGTTAACTAATACAGAGCATATCTTCCCCCCCGCTCCTTTACCACTCAAGAGCTTTTCAAAATATTCCAATATTCACAACTTGAAAGTTTGTAATTCTTATAGTTCTCCCATTTGGTTTCTAAAAACTCATAGCATATTTAATTTTCTTTAATTTAAGGATTGCCACCTTCACTTGAATTCACATTAAACATGTGACATATAAAAGAAGCCATTTAAGCCAACTCTGATCCTCTGGATAGGGGTAGCATGCTCTTGTGACACTGAACTTTTTACTGTATTTGTAGGAAACACCATTTAATTTACTTCATTCATTTTGATCAAATCCTTTATAACTCTTCACTTTTCAAAAACCCTGTGATACTTTGGCCTCATGTATGGACTTCTGAAGGTGATAAAACATTCATGAGATGGAGCTGCCAACTCACTTTTTTATGTTTTCATTTACTTGTTGGCTTTTTAACACCGAGAAATTAGAGACCTTTTTGGGAGATGGGGAGGCAATGAGAGTGTAATTAGCACCCTCAGAAAGATAAATGGTATTCTGAGGATAGCTGTCCCTGACCGGGTCATTACAAATTCCAAAGACCCGCATAACATCGTCATTACTCATTACCGCTGAGTTAAATCTGGGCATTCCTTCTGAAGATGGCTTTGGACACAGTATCTGTTGGCTCCTTTCCTGTGGATGGCTTGGAAGGTCATGCCACTTGGCTCAACAAGAGGACAGCTTGTTTCTAAAACAATATTTGCTGCCAACCTCATCTTTAGCCCCTTTTGCAGAAGTAGATTTGAGCATTGATTTCCAGGCAAACTGATGGACCACTATATGGCCAGCCTTCCTTCCCTTTCAGCTCTACCTCTGACATCATCCATCATCTGTAACTCCCATTTCACTCTTTCCATCTATTTTTAGTACCCTCCTCCAAAAGTCCTATATGTTGAAATGGAAATCTCTGGGGATAAATATTACATGAAGTGAATTTCCTGACCATTTTTCCTAAAGTGAGATTTGCCTTTACTTTTAATTATTAGCCAGAGAGCAAAGGGAAGCCTATCTTTTTTTGGTTCTGGACTTCAATACTTTTGAAGTTACTTTAGTGCTGAGGCAGCATCATAGAGTCATTTGCACTGTTCAGCCAACCCTGGGCTCAAATTCTGCCCTATTATAGCTCTGGAGAAGTAAATCAACATTTCAGAGCTCCAGTTTGCTTATCTATAGCATAATGAACAACAAACGCAATGCACAGCCATCAAGTCGGATCTGCCTCATAGCAACCCCTCTTTGGGTTTCTGAGGCAGTATCACTACGGAAGTAGATTGCCCAACCAACCTTCTTTCTTAGGAGTTGCTGGTGGCTTTGAACGGCCAGCCTTCTGGTTAGCAGTAAAACACCTTAGGCACTATGCCACCCAAGCTCCTGTCTATAGAGTAGGGCCAATAATATAGAAATGGATTAAGTGAAAAATAACGTGTTTTTTTTTTTTTTTTAATTGTCTAACATAGGGTACAGTAAGAGCCACTTATCTGCTTTCCTTCCTAAACTGAATAGCAAAATCTTAAAGGTGGTTTACTTGAGGTAAAACTTTTCCCCAGCTTCAGGAAAAGTGCATATTAAGAGTATTGGCTTTAGGTGATACGCTCTCTCCTGTTGCCTTGTCAGGCATTCCACTGATGGCATATTACTTGTATCGATTCCCAAGTTCTTAGAAATCCTCCTTTCTGCTATTGGGGAGGTTTTGTTGCTGCTGGTGGTTATGCTACCTGTTCACTTGTCCTATCTTCCTTCCAGGTGAGAGTCTGAGAAACTCTGCATAGTGCTTCTAACTCATCTCCCACTCACCTAACTTCCCTAGTTTAGGCAAGTGAGACAAATTATTCTATATTTTTATTGGAACAGTAAGAAAAAAAAAAAAAAAAACCTCACTGAGAGCGCTTGTTAATTATCCCCTTTCCCAGGGACCTAATTTCCTCAGGGAGCTCTGGTGACGTAGTGCCTAAGGCACTTGACTGCTAACCAGAAGGCTGGGGCTTCAAACCCACCAGCCACTCCTGAGAAGGAAGATTGGGCAATCTACTTGCGTGGTGAAGCTGCCTCAGAAACCCAAGGAGGGGTCACTATGAGTCAGGTCCGACTCAATGGCAGTGAGTTTGGTTTGGTTTGGTTTGATTTCCTCAGGAGTGCGGGTACAGAGAACACAGCACCCAAGAGCTCCCTTCCGTCTCTTGGGAATCGATAGCCCAGCCCTTCCTTTGCAGGCTGTCTGGGACAAAGTGACCATTCTCCAGTCATTCCCCCTTGCAAGCCTTTTTCCTATGAGCCCCAGAGCACAGAGACTCCTCCACTGTATTTGGTGATTATCCTCTGGAAGCAGAACACAGTCTTCCCTCAATCACCCATGCTGCCCCAAAGTCGTCCTTTTGCCTACTTTCCCTCATTCATCTTGGCCCCTGGCCTGTTGTGGGCAGGTACTTATGCAAATGTCTCAAAGCAAGTAGTGGCCTCATATTCCTCTTCCCCTGAGTCCACTATTCCTACCTTAGCCTATGTTCTCTTTGTTCCAAGCATACAGCTATTCTTTGGCTGGGGTGAGGCTTAGGAGGAGTCCCAGAAAACTTCACAATGCTTTTTAAAACTCTTGTTTATGGAACTGTAGTTAGACATGCTCAAAATGTGGTTCTTCCAGGAAAAGAGTCTTAGACTCTCCCTACTGGAAGAGAGCATGACATCATTTTTCAACTTCCTGCCTGATTAGTCCTAGACACTCTGCCATCCAGCCATGTTAAAACAACCCTGGTGATTTCCCAAGGTAGCCCATAGCAGGTAATACAGAAGTTGAGCACCCGGGTTTGGAGCCAGACAACCTGGATTCTAATACAGGCTACAGCACTACCAGCTGTACCATCCTAGGACAAGTTACTCAAGCTTTAATTGTCATATATTTAAATTGAGGATATGAATCATACCTAACACAGGATTGGTAGCAGGATGAAATAACAGTTTTAAAAATTCCTAGCACAGAAGTTGACACAAAGTAAAGACTCAATAAAATGTTGGCTAATATTTGGGAGCTCTAGTGGTATAGTACCTAAGGCACTTGACTGCTAAGCAGAAGGTTGGCGGTTCAAACCCACCAGTCACTCCTCAGAAGGAAGGTTGGGCAATCTACTTCTGTAGAGAGATACTGGCTCAGAAACTCAAGGAGGGGTCACTATGAGTTGGAGACGACTTGATGGCCCACTACCGCAACTGCCACCACCACTACCACAACAATAATATTTTATTTAGCTAACATCCATCTTTGAAAGGCTCTCATTTTTGAGAGTTATTTCTCTTTGTTTCTGTGAAGTCTGTCTCCCAGGAGTTTTACCTGTGAGTGCTAGTTATGCCTCCTGAGGCCCCAAAGAACAATTCTTATATTCTCCTGACAACCTGTGACATCTTGGGGCAACCCTAATACCCCTACTAAGGCTTTTTTTCCTTTGGGCTAAATAAAACAATTTCTTCTACTTTTGCTTGTGTGGCTTGGTTCACCATCTTGATCCTGTTCCTTGATTAACCTCATTTCTTCATATACCTTGTAATAGAATCCAGCTAAACCCAAGTCCAAGTCCCACTGAGTAGTGAGAGGGAGAGAAGAATATCTTCTCATTCATCCCCTCTGTGCATGCTGCACAGCTTTTCAAGTAGACCAGGTATGTGTTACGTTTTGTTGTTGTTGTTGTTGTTGTTGTTGTTGTTGTTGTTAGTCATTACACACTCTTGACTTACAATGAGGCTATATGAAAACAAACAAACAAAAAACAAACTCATTAATCTGGAGTTGGTTCCACCTCATGGCAACCCTATAGAACAGAGTAGAACTGCTCTACCCAATTACCAAGGCTGTGATCTTTGTGGAAGCAGACTGCCTCATCTTCCTCCTATGGAGCCTCTGGTTGGGCTTGAACCACTGACCTTTTGGTTAGCAGCTAAAAAACACTTAGCTGCTGCACCACCAGGCTACATTTAAAAAAAGAAAAACTAAACCCACTGCTATTCAGTCTATTGTGACTCATAGTGATGCTGCACAACAGAGAACTTCTTTACAGAATTTCCAAGGCTGTAAAATCTTTATGGAAACAGACTGCCACATTTTTCTCCCACAACAGGCTGCAACTGTTACCAAATTTCTTGAAACCTTTTTAGCCTGTGCTGATACCGTGTCTATTTCCTACCTTGTCCTTTCACAGCTGTTTTTACTAGAGTGTAAGGCAACGTGTTGACATCAGTTGAATTTTACCCACTTGATGTAATCTGTTGTAATCTGCTAGGGCAGACCCTCAGGGCCTTTCCAGATCCTAAGTCTGCTGCCCAGTGTCTTTGCTCACTATCTTGCTTTATGCCATCTGCAGATATGTTGACGAGGTTACTCTTTCCATCAGGAAAACGAGAAACAGTATGGCCACTAACAGTTTTACAACTAAATGAACTCCACTGACAAGGAATTTCCCTTTTCTGAGCTAAAATTGCCTTCTTTTTGGTAAGGAGGTGTTTGTTGGTAAGATTTCTTTCAGCTCTGTGCATTTATATTATCACACCTCCTCACTGTACAAAAATAAATAACTTGATCATCAGTTGTGATTTAGCCATATCATCGTTAATACTGGTGCATTTCTGTCTTTAAAGTATATATTTTTCTTTAATGGTATAAGTCAAAATTGACTAATTCATATTGATAACCCAATCCGACAAGGTATTTTACAAATGGCATAATAGAACTTCTATCATAACTAACCTTAGTTGTTAAAATATGAAAAATTCTTATTTTTCACTGATTGAGCCTTAAACACAAAGAAAGAGAAAAACGTGCTCATTTATGATAGCCAAAACCTATTTGGGGAAGTTTAGAGAAAGACAAATGGGAAGATATTGCACTTTGGCACTATAAAACTCAGTTTAGTCCCTATCCTCTTTAAAATCCATGAACTTCTCATTGAGAATTAAGTTTATTTGTACTATTAAATTATCACAAAATACCATTAATTGAAGAAAGAATAGTCCTTTCAACAAATGGTGCTAGGACACTGGACATGAAAAAATGAAGTTGGATCTATACCTCATACAATACATGAAATTAACTTAAAATAGATCAATAACCAAAGCATAAGAACTAACCCCATACAACTCTTCGAAGAAAATGTAGGGATAAAACTTTAAGACCTTGTTTTTGACAATAAATTCTTAGATATGACACCAAAAGCATGAGCACAAAAGAAAAAATTTTAAAAAAATCATCAAAATTAAAAGCTTTTGTGAATCTAAGGAGTTTAAGAAAGTGAAGAGACAACCTACAAAATGGGAGAAAATATGTGGGAACCATATATTTCATATGAGCTTAATATCCAGAATATATAGAGAACTCCTACAATTCAACAATAACAAAAAAAAAAAAGACAACACAATTAAAAAATGGGCAAGGGATTTGAATAGACATTTCTCCAAAGAAGTTATACAAATGGTCAATAAACACGTGAAAAGATGTTCAGCTTTGTTAGCCATCCAAACCAAAACAAACCTACTGCCACTGAGTCAATTCCGACTGAGAGTGACCCTGTGGGACAGAGTAGAACTGCCCCATAGAATTGCCAAGGCTATAAATATTTACAAAAGCAGACTGACTCATCATTCACATATGGAGAAGCAACTGGTAGGTTTGACCTTTAGGGTAGTAGCTGAATTCCTTAAGCTGTGTGCCATCAGAGTTCTTCAGTCATATCAAACAAAAAAACCTACCCACTGCCATCAAATCGATTCCAACTCATAGCGATCCCCATTGGGTTTCCAAGGTGGTAAATCTTTATGGAAGTAAATTTCCTGGTCTGTCTTCCATGTAGTGGCTGGTGGGTTTGAACTGCCAGCCTTCTGATTAGTGGTCAAATGCTTCAGGCACTATGCCACCAGAGCTCCTTTCCTTAGCCGTTAGAGGGATGCAAATCAAAACCACAGTGAAATACCATTACACTCCCATTAGAATAGCTAAGATTAAAAACAAAAAGCAGAAAATAAATGTCGGTGAGGATGTGCAGAGAAACTGGAATACTTTTCTATTGGTGGTGGCACTGCAAAATGGTAAACAGCACAACTGCTGTGGAAAACAGTTTGTGGTCATTCCTGAGAAAACTAAAAATAGAGCTACAGTATGATGTAGGAATTCCACTACTAGGTATATACCCAAAACACTTGAAAGCAGAGGTCCAAAAAGTGACTTGTATACCAATATTCATTGCAGCACTATTCACAATAACCAAAAGTAGAAATAACCTAAATGCCCATGAACAGATGGATGGATAATGAATAAACAAAATGTGATACAATGGAACACTACTGAGCCAGCAGGAGAAATAAAGCCTTGATCCATGCTACAGAATGGATGGAGCTGGAAGATATTCTGCTGAGCTAAATAAATCAATCACAAAAGAACAAATAGTGTATGATATCACTTATATAAAAAAAGACAAGAAAAGGCAAATGCATAGAGACCAAAGTTTTTTAGTGGTTATTAAGGGCAGGAGGAGGAAGGAATGAGGATTAACAGTGATCACAAAATCGCACTGATGAAGGGTAGGGTTGCACAGCCAATTATTTTAATTGCTGTCAATAAGCTGTCCACCTACAAGAAGTTGAATAAGGAAAAGTTGTATGATAGATATATTTACAACAGTGACCCCCCCCCCAAAAAAAAAAAAAAAAGAGTTGCTGAGGCTGCTTATGTACAGCCAAACAGCTCATGGGATTTTGTTCCTTGGTTTGGAGGTTTAGGATCATGGTTTCATGGGACATTCCAGTTAATTGGCCTGATAACATCTTTAGTGCTTCTGTTCTACCTCCTGGTTCATTATGTAGTACCTGGGGTATTAAAAGCTTGCATCCAGTCATCCAGGGCACAATAATTGGTCTCTATTCACTGGGAATAACAGTGGAAGGAGAGGCAGGAACAGGAGGAGGCTATGGAATATGTGGCTAAGTGGCTTCATGAATAATCACCTCCTTTGCTATCCAGGGGAACTAGATGATGCCCAGCCACAATATTGAACATTTTGATTAAAGATCCCATAGATGATTCCTGATCAAAAGGGTAAATTGAAGAACAGAATTTCAAATTCTCATGGACTCTAGACTTTCTGGAGCCATAGAAGGTAGGTGAAAACCTACAACTATTGACCTGAGACAATCTTTAAACATTAAATCAAAAATATATTCGGAAGTCTTCTTAAAACTGAATAATTTAGCTCAACTAGTGAAAAAGTTCTAACTTAAGCACTATGCTTTTTTAAGAACTGTCTATATGGGATGAACTTGACAATAGCAACTTGAAAAATGGGAATCTTAGAGGGTAGTGAGTTTATATTAATGACTCAGAAAAGAAGGATGAAAACGGTTGTACAGTTTGCAGAATAATCAACATCACTAAGTACATGTAGAAACTATTGAATTGGTGTATATTTCACTATGTATATTGCCAACAAAAACAAAATAGATAAAACTTGAAGGAAAAGACCACAGTGAGATATCACTTCATACCCATTGTTGTTATGTGCTGTCGAGTCGGACCCAACTCATAGCAACCCCTCCTTGGGTTTCTGAGGTGGTAGCACTATGGCAGTAGATTGCCCAACCTTCCTTTCGAGGAGTGGTTGGAGGGCTTGAACTGCCAGACTTCTGGTTAACAGTCAAGTGCCTTAGGCACTACACTACCAGAGCTCCTTTCATACCCACTAGTATGGCTATTATAAGAAAAACTGAAAATAAATGTTGGCAGGGATGTGAAGAAATTAAAACTCTCATGCATTGCTGATGTAATATAAAATGGTATATCCATTGTGGAAAAGTTTACCTGTTCCTTACAGAGTTAAGCACAGAATAGTTGTATGATCCAACTATTCCATTCTATTCCCAGATAAATACCCAAAAGACTTGAAAGCAGAGACTCAAGCAATGAACCAATGTTCATTGCAACACTTCACAATAGCCAAAAAGAGAAAACAACCCAAGTGTCCATCAGCAGATGAATGGATAAACAAAATATATATTCATACAATGAAATATTATTCAGCCATAAGGAGAAATGAGGTTATGGTACATGCTACAAAATGGATGAACCTTGAAAACCTTATGCTGAGTGAAATAAGTGTATATTACATAAGGAAAAATATTGTATGATTCCACATATATGAAATATCTAGGATAGGCAAATGCATCAAAATAAATTTTGTTAGTGGTTACCAGGCACTGGGTAGGGGATGAGGAGTTATTGCTTAAGGGGTACTGAGTTTCTGTTTGAGGAGATGAAAAAATTTTAGAAATGGATAGTATTGATGGTTGTATAACATGGTCATTGTAATTAATGTCACTGAATTGTTGTTGTTGTTATGTGCCATCTAGTCAGCTCCCACTCATAGCAACACTATGTACAACAGAACGAAATACCACCTAGTCATATGCCATCCTCACAATCCTTGCTGTATTTGAGCCCATTGTTGCAGTCACTGTGTCAATACATCTTGTTGAGGGTCTTCCTCTTTTACACTGACCCTCCACTTAACCATGCATGATATTTTTCTCTAAGGAGTGAGCCCTTCTGACAACATGACCAAAGTATGGGAGAAAAAGTCCAGCCATTATCACTTCCAAGGAGCATTCCAGCTGTACTTCTTCCAGGATAGATTTGTTTGTTCTTCTGGCAGCCCATGTACTTTCAGTACTCTTCACCAACACTACAACTCAAAGCATCAATTCTTCTGTCTTCCTTATTCATTGTCCAGCTTTCACATGCGTATGAGACAATTGAAAATATTGTTGTTTGGGTTAGGTGCACCTTCATCTTCAAAGTTACATTTTTGCTATTCAACAGTTTAAAGAGGTCTTTTGCAGCACATTTGCCCAGTGCAATACAACGTCTGATTTCCTGACTGCTGCTTCCATGAGTGTTGATTGTGGATGCAAGTAATGTGAAATCTTTGATAACTTCAATCTTTTCTCCATTTCTTATGATGCTGCTTATTGATCCACTTGTGAGATTTTTGTTTTCATTATGCTGAGGTATAACTCATGCTGCAGACTGTAGTCTTTAATCTTCATCAGTGAGTGTTTCAAATCATCTTTACTTTTAGCAAGCAAGGTGGTGTTGTTTGCATATGGCAAGTTGATAGATGCTCTGGTAGCATAGTGCCTAAGGCACTTGACTGTTAACCAGAAGGCTGGCGGTTCAAACTCACCAGCCACTCCTCAGAAGGAAGGTTGGGCAATCTACTTCTATAGTGTTACCGCCTCAGAAACCCAAGGAGGGGTCACTATGTGTTGGGGCCGACTTGATGGCACGTAACAACAACAACCAATCCTGATGCCATATTCTTCATATAGTCCAGCTTCTCAGATTATTTGTCCAGCATACAGATTGAATAAGTATGGTGAAAGAATATAACCCTGATGCACATCTTTCCTGATTTTAAACCATGCAGTGTCCCCTTGTTCTGTTTGAAGGATAGCCTCCTTGTCTATGTAGATTCCTCATGCAAAATTAAGTGCTAAATGGTATTATGTCACTCAATCATACCCGTGAAAGTAGTTAAAATGGCAAATAAATATATAAAAGTACAAAATAATAAGGCATCTTTCCTGGAGATCACCAGATTCTCTGAATTATGCTCTCATGTTAATCATTTTATGCAAATTAACCAAGTTTTACTAAAATATTTAGTTGCTATTGTAAGAATTACCCATTCCATTGACAGATGGAAACCATTTTGTTCTGTTCTGTTTGGCAGAGGTAAAAAGTCACCTGTGAAGTTGAGGTACACTTAATTACTTTGACCTGGTGAACTTTTCTAATAAATGCAGCAGGGCAACATTTAAGCCTGCCTCTTGCTTGATGTAGCAGAATGCCTGACTGGTCATGTCATCTGTTGAAAATTAAGGTTGATTGGTTTCCATAATGAATTATTTTAATCAATCTTTTGCCCAGATTACCTCCGTTATTTTCCATCCCCTTTAAAGCACACTATTATGTTTATACGCAGAATTTTCAGATCTAAATTATGCCTGCTTCTTAGGAAACATGGTTGGTCTCATGTTTTAACAGAGGTGCCATATTAATGTCAGCAATTACATAACATGTGTTCTTTTTGTTTTTGTTTTTAATATAAATGTGTGATTTTTAAAGCATGGTGGCTGACCAGTAGTATCTGCATCACTTGGGAACTTGTTAGAAATGGCAAGTCTGTGGCCACACCTCTGGCCTGCTGAATAAAATCTTTGAGGTGGAGGGGCAGCAATTGATGTTTAAGAAGACCTCAAGGTGATCCTGATACATGCTAAAATTGAAGAATCACTGATCTAAATCATTATATTTAATTACCATTAATAAAAATGTTGTCATGTTTAATGTTTATTGAAAGATCTAAATTTGGATTGAATAATAAGCATGGCTAACTGAGTACTTTCCTTTTGTGCTTTATCACTTTAGATATGTTCATCAAAACCTATTTTTAAACCACCATAGATATTCAGTTTGTGAAATTCAGATGAGTTTATCTAAGTAATTGCTTGGCTTGCAAAAATGACTAAGAACCAATAACACACTCATCTAAGATAAATAAATTATAATTCCTTAATTCAATATTTGCCCCTCTATTTGGCATTCTATAACATGCTAAAGGGAGCTCTGGTAGCGTAGTGCCTAAGGCACTTGACTGCTAACCAGAAGGCTGGCAGTTCAAAACCCACCAGCCACTCCTCGGAAGGAAGATGGGGCAATCTACTTCTGTAGTGATACTGCCTTGGAAACCCAAGGAGGGGTCACTATGAGTCGGGCCCGACTTGATGGCACATAACAACAACAACAACAACAACAACAACAACAAGATGCTAAAACATAATTTGTCCAAAGAAGGTAAACAATAATGGGATGCAACAATGGTGATTTTGGTGATCTATATTGATATAGAACTACCAAAACCAAAAACCAAACCTGTTGCCATCAAGTCAATTTTGACTCATAGTGACCCTATAGAACAGAACTGCCCCTTAGAATTCCCAAGGCTATTACTCTTTATGGAAAGCAGACTGCCATGTCTTTCTCCCATCAAAAGGCTAATGGGTTTGAACCAATGATTTTTTGGTTAATAGCCAAGCACTTAACCACTGTGCCAGAAGGACTCCTTATATAGATATACCAAATCAAAAAAACAAACTCTGTGCCGTGGAGTCAGTTCTGACTCATAGCGACCCCTCCAGCCCTTTCACCAACTGTTCCTCCCAAAGCACCTACTACCTCTCTCCTGGGTTCAATAATTCACTGCAGTGGCCACACAGAACTCACATATTACAGGTTTATTAGGGAAGCACCAGGTTACAATTCAAGTTCAGGAAAAGTGCTCAGTCTCTCTCCCAGCCCACCATCTCTCAGCCAACAGTCTCTCATGGTCTCTCTCCCAGCAGTGCTTGCCCCTCAGTGTCTCACTCAGCAATGCATGTCTCTTGCGTCTCTTTCCCAGTAGCCGTGCCTCTCAGGAACACATGTCTCTTTCAGCAGCACATCTTCCTCAACCAGCAGTCAGAGAGAGACTTCTGCCTCTAGGAGGCCTCCTTTTGAGCCCGGCAGAGTGGCCAAACCAACCAACATAACATCAGAATTCTAAGCACCTGAGAGAGAGAAGGAACCTCCCAGAACATTGTTTTGTGCCACTCCCAACAGAAATACCCCAGGTGGACAACTTTAGCAATCAGGAGCTCCTCAGTTGCTCATGGCACCTCAGGGTTTACAAAGACTTATGGGTAGAAAAGCCACACTAGGTAATTTACTACACTGAAAGCACACATAAATGAAAAGTGAGTGGTAGATATCAAGCCTCAGAATCCAGATTTGAGATAATTATCACCAAAAATCAGCTTGCCAAATTCTCAGCTGCACTTCTCTTTAGATTACAACATTCTCAGAAAGGATCTTTCCAAATGGTTGGGAAAAAAATTATCTGCAGCACCAGGTTTCTGTACTGCTTCTGTGCTTGTGTGCTTTTTCTGTTCTTCTTTCAGTGGAAGGAAGGTCATTCAAGCTCAAGTGTCAGGGCTTTTTCTCACCGGCTTATCTTGGAGTCCATTGGCCAGCACGGGCTATTGCATAACATAGATCTGTTAAGTAGGGTTAGCTCTACCTAAAACCATATGGACCATAAATGAAGAATGAGTAGTTCACCAAAGGGAAGTCAGGATGAGGTACCAGAAGATGGTGGAGAGGATGCTAAGTAGATAGAAATAGCTGAGGTACCATACTTAAAGGCAGTAAAAGAAGGTTTTTTTCCTAAGTTCTTGTCTTTATGCCAGAAACAGCCATCTGATCCTTCAGGAAGGAGTGTTAGGTTAGGTATTGACAACCTTGTCTTTGAAGATGTGCTCTGCTCCTGACCAGTTGTGTGGACTTGGCCATCTCTCTCTTACTGGCTTCAGTTCACAGACCTGACAATTTGGTTTTCATATTTTTGCTTTTAACTTCAAGTAGCTATTGAAGAATCATGTGGAAGAAACATTTTAAAATGTTAATATAAATATATAACTATAAATAATATTTAAGCACAGTCAGCCGCAGGGATCCAAGTGGGGAGAGGAACTCAGGCACGCCCAAAGCAGCAGTGAGAGAGAGCAGGAAAAAGGGGATTAAAAGCCAGGAACTCAGATAGAAGAGCAGTCGGTTGCAGGGATCCAGGTGAAGAGAGGAATTCAGGCACGCCCAAAGCAGCAGGGCAGGAGAGTGGGAGAAAGGGGATTAAAAGACCTAGGAATCTGCACAGAGGAGGAGTCAGCCACAGGGACCCAGGTAAGGGTGGTACGAGAGGTTTCCAACAAGGAGGCAAACTTGTCTGTCGGTTTGTCCGACCATGGTGACATGTTGTGAGTTTTGAGGCTGAGCCACTGGTGTTTCTAACCCAGCAGGATGCACATGGTGCACAGGTATCATCCCAGCTTACAGACTGAGACAGACTAGGAAGAAGGAAGAAGTCATCCACTTCTCAAATAATTGGCCAAGGAAAACCTTATGAGTAGCAAAGAAACACTGTTTGATACATTACCGCACAACTTTATGAATAGTCCTGTTAGGTTAGAAGGCTCTCAGAACAGGGCTGGGAAAGAGCTGCATCATCTGAATAAACCCAGCCTTACTCATATAGATAAGATAAAGCTTTCTAGAATGGCATTTCCTGATGTGGCACCACTCAAATTGAAGAGAACAGCTGCAGGCATCCATTAATCATTGGAACATGGAATATACGAAGTATGAATCTAGGAAAATTGGAACGTGTCAAAAATGAAATGGAACTCATAAAGATTGATATCCTCGGCATTAGTGAGCTGAAATGGACTGGTTTTGGCCATTCTGAATCAGACAACCATGTGATCTACTGTGCCAGGAATGACAGTTTGAAGAGGAATGGCATGGCATTCATCATCACAAAGGATGTTTCAAGATCTGTCCTGAAATACAATGCTGTCAGTGATAGGATAA
>NW_006921591.1:3497768-3503279 GCF_000298275.1 Orycteropus afer afer
ATTATAATTTACAAAATAAATGGAAAAGAGGAAGAAGAAACCACTCAGAGTCTTAACCCCTGTCATCCACAGTACAAATGTTAGCATTTTGTTTTGTTTTCCTATTATATTTTTTTTTCTGTACACTTATTATTCTTAATTATAATCATATGGCATGATTACAGACCCTGGTCTTTGTAAAACAATATATATACATTTACTTTCTATTTTTAAAATTTAGTATTCCTTCATAAGAATTTGCCACAATGATACATTTTCTTCAGAACTGTCATTTTAATGGCCACACAATTTTCTGTCAATGATATGCTACTATTTATATTGGGAGCTCTGGTAGCATAGTGCCTAAGGCACTTGACTGCTAACCAGAAGGCTGGCGGTTCAAACTCATCAGCCACCCCTCGGAAGGAAGATGGGGCAATCTACTTCTGTAGTGTTACTTCCTTGGAAACCCAAGGAGGGGTCGCTAGGAGTCATGTCTGACTTGATGGCATATAACAACAACGTATTATATATCTTAGTTTTGAACATTTTGTTTGTTGCTAATTTTTCACTGTTTCTTGGTTTCCATATTTAGATCTAGATTGATCTAGGTAGATCTTGGTTTCTGTCTGATCCTAGAAGAGGAGGTTTAGCTGCCTAAAAGCATTTACAGTTCGTAGATCCATGCGTTTCTATTTTTTAAAATTCTTTATGTGTAACCCCATGAAGATCAAGGAATGCAGCAGTGGTGGCCATTTTTGTTGATCACAGCTATGGCCCAGTGTTCCCTGAGCCACCCAGAGTTGACCAGAGCTGGGTCTTTGTTTTTGTAACTGTCTCTAACTCAGCCTCAGTTTGGTCTCTTCCCATAAACAGATAATCCTAGAGGATTATGCCTAGAGCATTAGGTACATAAACCCCTTGCTGTTGAGTCAATTCTGACTCCTGATGACCAACCATATAGTTACATAGTAAATAGTAATGGACCCTTGAAAGGCATTTGTACTAACAGAATCCTGTTTGCGTTGATTATCTAGTCTTGATGATGGTCCAAAAGTCAGGAGCCTAGAACCCACATGCAGGTAAGATTTGCCCTCACCTTCCTTCCTTGCCCTTCGTATCATCTTCCCCTCAATTAAGAAGCAAAGCTCTTAGAAATATAGGAACACTGACCTTCGTGAATGCTGAAAATGTGATAATCTTGACTTCCTCTATTCAAAATCAGTTCATGAGTGGCAGTTCTATTGCTTGTGCATGAATGAAACTTAATAAAATTTTCAATAAACTATATCATAATAGTTGTACTTATCTATTCTATAGAATACCTAGCTGAGGCTTCTGATTATAGTGGACTGCCCTGTCATCTTTCCTAATTTGTAATGTCAGGATGTGTTTCATTTTAATAAATTAAGCTTTGGGGAGAATACTTGGGATCAAAAGTTAAACGTGTGTTTTTGAAAGGTCATTTTTCCACATCATCACTATTAAACAAATGAGGAAGCTTGTAAAAAATCTTCTCTTATTATATTTTATTATTCCCTGGAGAGCATGATGATTTGACAATTGAAAATTTAAAAATTAAAGGAGAATATACACAAACATGCAAGCATGTAACTCTCTTGTGTCTTGCCCTATTTTAATTAAAAACCTCTTTAAAAAAATAAAAAACCTTTCCAAAATGTAGATGCTGCAGGTGTACTCAGAGGGACACAGAGCCAAGGACAGGACCATCTTCCACCACTTCTATTCCACTTTGTTCCATAGATCAGTGAGGATCATCTCTCTCTCTTCTCCTCCTTCTAACCATCATCCCTTCTTTCCCTCTTGTTTCATTTTTACCCCTACGTCTACTTTTTTCTATTAATATTATTTCAATTTATTCATATTCCTTAAACTATAGGGAGGAGCCATAAGGGGCTGGCATAAAAGAAGCATTTGGACATTTTCCTCACAATCTTTGGAAGGAGCCATTTACCCCTGCACAAAAAGGGTGCACATGAACATTGAAACTTTACTCAGAAAAGTTAAGAAAGTTCTCTGAAAATTAAGCACCTTAAGCCAAATGAGGTAAAGTCTCTGGATAGAATGACATGGTCAGATAGTAACCAATCGGGTATAAAGAATGCAGAGCTCCTGGCCCTCACTCATGAACTTCTTAACCTTTCATGGGTCATGGATTACTTTGGAAACAAAATGAAAGTCCTGCATTCTTTTACCTGAAAATGCACACACTATTTCTGAAATAATTTTATGGCCTCCCAGAACTCCTGAAGTCTATGCAGAAGTCCCATCTGTCTCAGGGTAAAAATCCCTGAGTTCCTCTGTGCATCTTTGCTCTCCATTGCTGCCCCTGATTCCTGAAAGACCCTATCTTGATTGTTTCTCCATGGCTTAGAGGTCAATAGGGGGGAGACTATTTGGGAATAAACAGGAATTTCATAGCATACTTCAAATTATGCCACCTTGGCAGCCCCCCAACATAGACATATGACTGGACATTATGTGATTTGAAATGAACTTTGAAATTTGTGATATATAATCTACTTCTTGAAAAGGGAAGAGAGTTTCAAGGCTCAGATGATGGAATAGGCTTGCCCAGTTTACATTGAAAGAGAACAAGAAGCCCAGGGAACTTACCAACACATATAGTATCTGTGGGGTTTAATGAATCAAGGCCTGCCCGTCATCTTAGCATATATGGCAAAGCATTGCAGATATAGTATATTTTTGAATGAGTGAAATACTGTGCAGTGCATTACTAACATTTGGCTGTGGGTGACTAATCTGATTGCAGGCACACCCTCACACAGGTACTTCACGTTGAGCAGCTGCATCAAAGTGGTGAGCTACATACTCATTTCAACACCATCTCTTTTCCATCACTTAATTGGTCCCTTGGCACTCTTATTGTATAGAAAAAGTCAAGAAAAGTCCTTCAGACTATGTGGATCACTGGGATAAAATAACTGAAAGAAGTACTGTTTGAATGTGAGCCTAGTTTTGAAAATTAAGATATATATATATGTATATATACACACACACATACACATATACATACATACATATGTCCATAGGAGCTCTGATGGTGTAGTACCTAAGGCATTTGACTGCTAGCGGTTCAAACCCACCAGCCACTCCTCAGAAGGAAGACTAGGAGATCTACTGCTGTAGAGATACCAACTCAGAAACCCAAGGTGGGGTTACTATGAGTTGGAATGGACATGGTTGGTTGCCTTAAAGCTGACACTCTCCCTCCTCCTTTCCCACTCTTCCTACCTAGAGAGTGTTTACTTTGGGTGTTCTTAATAATAGCAGCCCCAAGTCTTTGGTTTAAGCCATGAAGTTTACATTTACTGTGCACCAACTGGATAATTCAGACCACCATTGTTTTTTTTTTTTTGCAAAAGTTCTTTTCTTTTTTAACATTTTATTTTGATTTGGGTGAAATTTTATGGAGTAAATTCATTTTCAGTTCAACCGTTCATACACAGTTTGTTTCGTGACACTGATTACAGTCCCCACAGTCTAACAGCTCTCTTCCCACTTTCTCCATGTGGTTACCCTTTTCCTCTGTCCTTACTTATGCATTCCTGCCTCCTTAGCTTTCTCCCTGTAGAAATGTTGCCCTTTCGTTATCCTATGGTTGGTTGTTCTAAGGAGTGCATCTCTCTGGTGTCATCGTTCAGGTTGTACACCTATCTGTTGTTTGGCTGAGTGTTAAGGCATGAGAGTGAGTCCAATTCCAGGCCTGAAAGTTGACTAGGCACCATAGTCTTAGGGGTTTCACCAGAGTCTATCAGACCACTAATCCTGGTTATTTTATTGTTTTAAATTTTGTGGGTCTCCAATTTTGATCCCTTTCTTGAACAGTTGTCGTTAGTAGCTGGGCATGATCTAGTTCTTCTGGTTTCAGGATCAGGTAGGCTGAGGTTCACATGGTTCATTAGTCCCTTGGACTCATTGTTCCCATGCATCTTTGATTTTCCCTACTATTCTTTGCTTCAGATGAGGAGAGACTAGTAGTTGCATCTTAGATGGCCACTCGTAAGTTTTTAAGACCCCATCACTACTCACTAAAGTAGGACGTAGAACAATATTTTTGTGCCACTTGAGCTTGATGTACCCCCAAAACAATGGTCCCAAACCTGCAGACCCAGTGACTTACTCCTTCAAGGTGATTGTAGTTAAGAAGTTATCCCTTTATCTCTCTCTATACATGGGCATTTTAATAGCACATACAAATACGTATGTAGGAATACCATCTACCAAACCAATATATAGTGTCATGAGTATACTGCTGCTTGCCTACCCATACCTGATCTTCTTGCCTGTCTGCCTATGTACCTATCCACAGATTAGTGTTTATTATTACTGATAATGCAGTATTGTGTATGTAGTAGTGTGTACTTTTGTTGTCTGTACCTCTGTATGTCTTCCTCTTCCTCAGTATGAAAAGGTACTTAATGGTCTGACAAGTTGCTTTTAGGGAGGGTGAGTCCTCTCCCCAAACTTCAATCCTTTTGGATCTGTAACAGCAAGCAGCAATCAACATTTGGTATCCCCAAGTGTCATCAAATATTTATACCCAGTGGTCCTAATTTCCAACACAACTCATTTTATAATGTGAACTCTGAGAGCGTAGAGTAATATAAAACAACACAGTTAAGGGGCACATGACAGTTTTAGTGGAGATTACAAAAATGAGACTTTTACAATTTCTCTTTCCAAGGAAAGAGGATATTGTGCTAAGCCAACAATACTACGAATAAATTATTATTCAGTATGAGTGAACATAGTCATGAAATAAAGATTTTCACATTTATTTCAAAAACAGTAAAGATTTCCTATTATAAGTACCCCTGACAGATGCAGTCAGTGTTCTATACATACTCCCTCAGCTCGTTTATAATTGTCATGCATGTTCCTAACAGCCAGGACTTAAGTTTCTTGGTGAGTGGACTGTTCTTGTGTTTTCCTACCTTCAAGGATAATAAGAAGTGCCTGGATATGTATATCTCCCTGGGGCCATCCCTTATAGAAGAAGGCGTAATGAATTCTCCAGCTCCTTTGACCTTGACAGTTGATCTCAGGTTACTCCCACTGGGATTTTGCTTCATATTGCACCCTTACTTGGCTGCCTTCCTCACCTAGTCCACTTACCCACTCACCTGCTGTTTTCTCTTGAGAACATTTCCTAATACATTACTTTCACATAGATTCTTATCTCAGAGTCTGCTTCCAGGGAACCCCACATAGACCATGTCCTTTGAAAACTATATATATGCATTTTGGAAAAAAATTAGAAAGTATAAACAAGCAAAAAGTAGATAAAGAAAAAGTACACCAAATCCTACCACCTAGAGGCAACTACTGTGAGTATTGTACCATGTATCATACACACACACACACACACACACACCACACTCACTGTTGTTGAGTTGATTCCAATTCATAGTGACCTCTCCTTGAGTTTCTGAGGTTGTATCTCTATGGAAGTAGATTGCCCAGTCTTCCTTCTGAGGAGCGGCTGGT